>NC_133769.1:9923434-9927439 GCF_003597395.2 Chelonoidis abingdonii
CTGGTTGGTGGCAGCGCTACAGGTCCTAAGCTGATAATCAAGCTTAGAGGAATTCATACTGGTACCCCATCCCTTGGACGCTAAAGTTCAGAGTGGGGAATTGTACCATGACAGGTCACATGTGGCCAGGGTAAATGGCAAGTCCACTGCCTGTTTGAGAGTCATCACTGCCTGTGTGTGCTCCTCTGTCCAATGCCAAGGAACGGCTTTCCTTAGAACATGGCACAAGGGAGCAGTGACAGAAGCGTAGTTGGGGATGAAACTTCTGGGATATCTGGTAAGGCCAAAACCAATGGTAACGTGGATACAGGTGGTAGGTAACGGTAAATGACCAAATCCACCTTCGGCTGTGCTGGTGACCGTACAGCTTTGGATGGAGTAGTCCCTGCAAAGGAATCCGTCTGTCTCAGGAAACATGCCTTGGTTGGGTGGCATGTCAGATCGGCATGATGTAGTAGCGTCATCAGAGCCAAGAAGTTCGGAGAGCCTGGTACACAGGGCAGTGTAAAAACGTGTGAAGTTCGCATTGTCCCTATTGATGCCAGAAGTGGTTTAGACTAGAGAGAGCAGAAGGGCCAAGATTCCTTGGAAAGTTTCTAGAGATACAGACTGACCGGAGGAGAAAAGAAAGAAGGGAAAGTGTTAATTTCATGTGGGACAAAAGCTGCACCGAGATCTTATCAGCATGTTTGACAGCCTTGTTCCAGTGCTGGTAGAGACATGTGTTCCAACGAAGTTATTCTTAAAATTGCTTTTAACCACTTCCTTCTGTGCTTCCTTTGAAATTTCAATAATAAAACAATCAAGTCACACCTTCTGTCAATTTACAGTTTCCCTTTAACACACTGTTTAACTCTTGCATTCATAGGCGCTGACTTTTGTTTTTGCTGGTGGGTGCTTTTTAAGAGGGGTGTGTTGGGGAAGGGGGATACTCTTCCAGTTTTGGAGGGAGGCTATTTTCAGCATATTTATACACATCTTTCATATTCTAGTTACTGAACGTGCCTAACAGCGGTATGTTTTACTATTTTAATAACGATTACATTGTTATGAATGACGATTACATTATCTTGAATTACGCTATATTAAAATCATTGCAGTCACCTACCATCTGCCTTCACTAACATCCCAATTTACAGACATTATGTCTCACTGCAGCTTCTGGATGAAACTGTCAGGTATCTTATTTACATCTAATTCCCGGCTATAGTCTTGATGCTCGTCAAGGACAGCTAGGATAGTCAGCTGTGTCTGTCCCACTGATGACTGGAGATAATTTCTATGCCTGCTGAAGCTGAAGCAGGAGTTCAGGATGATACAGGCGCAGTGAGAAGGCTTTGTAGATCTGCAGGACTCTGGAAGTCTAGTTCATAGTGCTTCCAGAGTGCTGCGAATGACTCCAAGATCTTTCTTGATGGGTAACAGCTAATTTAGGGACCATCATTTTGTATGTTTAGTTGGCAGCATATTTTGCCATGTACTTTGCATTGAACACTGAATTTCCTCTGCCATTTTGTTGCCCAGTCACCCAGGTTTGTGAGGTCCCCTTGTATCTCTGTGCAGTCTGCTTTGGACTCAACTATCTTGAGTGATTTTGTGTCATCTGCAAACTTTGCCACCTCACTGTTTACCCCTTTTCCCAGATCATTTATGAACATGTTGAACAGCCCTGGCCCCTAGTACAAGCTCTGCGGACAGTGCTATTTACTTCTCTCCATTCTGAAAATGGACCATTTATTCCTACCCTTTGTTGCTTTCAGAAGGATCATTAGATAATCAATTTAATGACAAGCCTTTTGTTATCTTAGTCACCTGCCTCTGTGTATAACCAACTCCCTGTCCCAAGGACAGATGTTGTTAGCGGCACAGAACTCATCACATTCCACAAGCTCTGGCTCCTAGGTGCTGAGCACCCATTATTTTTCCCCCTGGGTGCTTGAGCACCCGTGGAGTCGGTGCCTGTGCTTTCATTATACCAAGTGATCAACGGATATTTACAGTCTGATTTCTTATACTTTCAAAACAATTGCCTGTTTCCCGGGTACCAAGTAGAACTCCAGAAATATTGTATGAATGGAAATGGAATAATTGAGTTAACATGAGCCAATACTGTTTGCCATGAAGCAATTTTAAATAGTCAGCTCGCCTGATACTAGGACAAACAGCATTGAAATTATTTAACTTTTTATTACAAATACAGAAAGAAAGAAAAGGGGGGGAAGGGTTGGAATATATCTAGATTTAAAAAACTGTTCTAATTACAAGTTCCTGTAACTTTTTTGACTATCTGAGTGGATAATATTTAATTTTACTGGACTTGTCCCTGTTCTCATTTACTAATGCACCTTTAACATCTACATTAGCTTAGCCTTATTCGAAGAGATGCAGAACTCTGGAGAATCACTGAGACCCCCAAAGAGTTCAGTGGCAAAGAACAAAGCCAAGGGACATTAGTTGTGTGTTTCTCTTGAGCGCTAAAGATCCATTGTGACAGGTTTCAGAGGGGCAGCCGCGTTAGTCTGCATCAGCAAGAACAGGGAGTCCTTGTGGTACCTTAGAGACTAACACATTGATTTGGGCATAAGCCTTTGTGGGATACAATCCACTTCATCATCCTGCATCTGAAGAAGTGGGTTATATCCCACCAAAGTTTATGCCCAAATCAATGTGTTAGTCTCTAAGGTGGCTCAAGGACTCCTCGTTGTTTTTAAAGATCCATGGCTGAAACTTAAACTAAAAGAGTTTAGCAAAGACTGAAAGGGAGTGTTGGCTGCTGCCGGAAGAGTGTCTCTTCAGCTTTGCAACTTGAAAGGAAAGTTCACACTAGAATCACAATGTAAAGACATAGCAGCAATTTATGAGTGAATCACTTGAATATTTGTGTTAACACAATTACATGTTTAATATTAAAAAACCCTCCTCTTTAATTACTAATGCAAATGGATTCTTAGTGGAACCTTTTGAAAGCCAATTAATTGAAAATGTATATTCCACATACATTTTAAATAGGGTTTTATAAATAAGGAGTGTTTGTTTAGGTCTTTAAAGCTTGCATAATTACACAAGTATATTTGCATCTCTTTAAAAACATTTTTACTTACATTTTGGATTAATTTGATTTGAATTAATAGTCTCCTCTTTATTTTTGGTTAATAGAGGCATGTTGACTAATGTATGCTGTGCTAGCATATATTCACGTATACACACCCACACCCACACCCACCACTTTACCAGTACGTATTATCCACACCAACCATCTCAGTATGTAATAAGAACATACTAGAAATGTAACAGCAGTTACAGAGCCCTGTATCCCATAACCCCTTGCACTCACTGAAGTGAGCTTTACCTCAACTCCAAAGGGAAGCTGTCAAGGGCAGAACAGATGAGTTGCTTAACCCGAGCAGCAGGAGGGGAGTTACGCTCACAGGCCTGTACTGGAATGTCCCAAAGGAAGAGGACAAGACACATTCCTGACTTGGTATGAACTAGAGAGGGGTTTGCTTTGCCCCAGGAACTCACTCTCTGCAATGGTCTCTTGGAACAGGCCATTGGATAGCCTGCCTTAGGGACAGTGCGAGACAGACTTGCTGGTGCTTTTTCCCAGTAGATGAGAATTATTACTAATCCTATGCTCAGTTTTATCCAGCATTGGGCTAAAATATATTTTCTTTACATAAGACTCCAAAGTCATTTTATTGTCAGACGACATGTATGGTTTTTATAGCTGGGGCATTTTGCCTGTGTTAGCTTTTTTTGCTACATATTATTAGTTCATACCAAGTTCAGGAGGAAACAGGAGAATTTTTCAAAACAGGTTAGTGTTTTAAAGAACCAAGGTGCCAAGTTAAATTGCAGAATCGGGTGTTTATTACATAAGGAGAGGAGAAAAAAAAAAGCAAGCCTGTGGGTATGGTAAGCTTAATGGATCCTGGCAAAGTCAAAAGCCTCATTGTTAAACTGACCCACCTAACTTCAGAAAAACAAAAAAGTGTCTTGGGACCA
>NC_133769.1:9929812-9943598 GCF_003597395.2 Chelonoidis abingdonii
CCTGATAGTCCTGTGATGATGTCGCCTGGTGTAGATATGTGGTAGAGTTGGCATCTGAGGTTTGTTGCATGGATTGGTTCCTGAGCTAGAGTTACTATGGTGCGGTGTGCAGTTTGCTGGTGAGAATACGTTTCAGGTTGGCAGGTTGTCTGTGGCGAGGACTGGCCTGCCCCCAGGACTGTAAAAGTGTGAGATCATTGTCCAGGATGGTTGTAGATCCGTGATGATGCGTTGGAGGGGTTTTAGCGGGACTGTATGTGATGGCCACTGGAGTTCT
This sequence comes from Chelonoidis abingdonii, assembly GCF_003597395.2. Taxonomy (NCBI): domain Eukaryota; kingdom Metazoa; phylum Chordata; order Testudines; family Testudinidae; genus Chelonoidis; species Chelonoidis abingdonii. Next base: position 9,930,090 of record NC_133769.1, read on the forward strand.
GTTAGTTTTTTCTGTTTTGTCTTTCAGTAGGAGGCTTCTGGGTACACGTCTGGCTCTGTTGATCTGTTTCCTTTTTTCCCGGGTGGGTATTGTAGTTTTGAGAATGCTTGGTGTTACCGTAACCCAGGGGGGACCCTGTATTCAAAATGGCTTTGATAGAACCCTGATTATTGACGCTCATCAGGGGTGCCACTGTTACCTGAGGGTTTGGTTCTCTTATCAATAAGACATCAAAGAATCAGTCAGCCAAATGTATTAACCAGGGAGTGTGAGTCAAAGATAAATCAACACAAATACAGAATACCTGACCACTCCATCCATCTAGGGATACAGTCAGCAGTCTGGATGGATCCAGAAATAAGGAGCACGCATACCTTAGGCTGTTACTGTGGGCACAACACTCCCCAAAATTGGTTTGCATCTTCCTTTTCCTAATATTTCCATTCCCATGGCATCTGTGCTTCCTATCCAATCATATCAGTTGCTGATTATTTTTGCAACCCTCAGGAACCCATGACAAGCCTTCCGCTCTGTGTACACCAAGAAGAAAAGCTACACACAATTTTTAAGAGCGCTGGGGAAAGTGGTTCACTGTAGCATAAATACGGAGTCTCCTCACACACTCCTGGCTAAATAACTCTGGTGGCAGCTGGAGGAGCTCTCCTGCTCGGCTGAGAGCTGGAACTGATGCTCAGAATTAGGATGAAGGCACATGCGCCTGACTGTGCTCCGAGTTTTATTTCTCCGGGTGGGGCAGGGCCCCAGCAGGTAGCAGCAGAGCACACTCCAAGCCGTTGCGTTAGCGTTTCCTCGGCATAACAAACAGCTGGGGATCGGGATCGCAGGCCCACGGACAGGATGATTCTCCACCGTGCAATCTGCAAACGTATGCCCCAGCCTGCGGCCCCTGCTACAGCTTTTCCCTCTGGTTATCAATGTCACCCAGCATCTCTAAGGCTCCATTTGTGGCTGATGCTTCTACCCGTAACATTGGAGCTTTATCACATCGGAGAACCTGGGGCTGCAGGATGAGGAGCACAGCGGGGCAGCTGGCATCTCAGCAGGTAGCAGCAGGAGGAGTGGGGAGGCCGGCTGGCCCTCAAGGCCAGGGTTAGAATAGCTGCCAGTGGTCCCTGGATGTTGGCTGGACCAGCAGTTACCAGGGTGGGGGTTAGAAACCCAGATGGCCCCAGCCAAACCAGAGCTATTGGCAGCGCTGCACTTTCTGACCTAACAGCCAGGTCTGGCCAGCTCAGGTTTGTAAAGAGACAGAGTCACACGGAGGCCAGGGGTAAGCAGTGCCTTGTCCCTCCATTCATTGCCATAGACGTGCCCCCGCTCGCCCCAGCTCTGAATCCAGCTCAGAATCAGTCTCCTGGTGACCTGACATTTCCCTTCGAATCCTAGCACCTGATTCACCAGCTTCCCGAGCCTTTCACCCCCATGCACTCCCTTTGCACAGGTGTGAATGGCTACACCAGGGGAGTCTGGCCCAGGGAGGAGTCGAAGACAATGCAGGGGTTGGGAGAGTCACGCAAACTCTGTATGTCCTTTAGGGCAAATGCAAGCAAAACAACCGGGGTTCTTTTGCTCATGCTCAGTGATTCTTACCCCTTTGGTACCCGCACCAGTTATGACTCCACCTCTACCCTCCCTCGTGGGCACTCAGGGCATAAGGGACCCAACTTTACCCCTCTGTGGGCTCAGGGCTAATACCCACTCCCAGTGGACTCAGAGCTCTATGGGTCTGTGAGGCCTTGTCCCAGTGAATATCCCTTAACACATGCTAATTGCTAATAAATACTTGTAACAAATAATGGAATACGCACACCAAGCATCTTATGCTCACCACTCCCACTAAGATGGACGTTTCCCGATGGCCAGTCAGGGTCCTGTCATCTGGGCTCCGGCTTCTGCACAGTCTGGTCGTGCAGGGGTTAAAAAGTTCCAGTAGCTTTGGTTTTCAGCTGTACCCCGGAGTTACGCTCCAACAAGCTTGTCTTCTGGCCCTCATTATTTAGTTAAACCAAGGCTCTTTTATCTATGCCTGAGACAATTATTTCACTTAAAACATGGCTATGTAGAAACCACTAACCAATCATTTTCGCTATACAGGGGTTCACATGCCTGAGACCGTCTGCTCATCAGCTTTTATATTTCTCCAAGTTAGTAAAAAGATCTCAAGGTCACTTATCGTTATGCTTCCGTTAGCGTGCCAGACTCACCCTGCGGCGCCTCCTGCTGGTCGTCTCAGGGAATTAGCTCTTCCAGCGTCCTGGAGCACCCCCTGCAGGCTCGTGATCTGCCTTACCACTCGGGTCCTGTGTCTCTCCTGGACCCAGTGCCCTATTATCTGGGGCGCTGCCCCCTGGCAGTACCCCCTTTGTCTTAGGGTGTCCCCTCCACAGGGAACCCCCACCCACTATCCCCACATCGCCTGAGTATAAGGCTACTGCCAGTCATTGTCTAGCCCCCGCACCCTGGGGAAGACTGCAGTGTCAGCCACTCATCACTGGCAAGGGGGGTTTGGACCTGCTGCCTTGGCCTACCCCTGGGCTGTCCTCTGCAACCCCCAGTACCTGTTGGCCTTGTGCTAGGCTGCAGCCTGGGACTTTCCAGGCTGGAGTTCTCCAGCTCCTCTGCCTTTTCCCAGCCCTGCTCCACTGTGATACCTTGTCGCTAGCACCCTGCAGCCAGGCCCTTCTCCTTCTACAGGCAGAGAGAGACTGCTGAGCTCCTGGCTCCCACCCCGCTACAGCTTCCTTAGAGGAATACACTTGCAATAGCAAAACCTCATACTTTTTATTATCAGGAAGAGGCAGCAGGATCTCAAGGTTAGCTTCTGCATTCTCTCCCATTCTCATGACTTTGTGAATATAGCTCTGTCTCGGTTCGTAATGCTGCAGCTGATACTTTGCTATCTGTCTGTGTCATAAGTAGATAGGTAAGGGTTAATTTTCTTTTACCTGTAAAGGGTGAACAAAGGGGGAACCAAACACCTGACCAGAGGACCAATCAGAGACCTGGATTTTTTTTAAAGTCTGGGAGGGAACTGGAAAAACTCGGTCTTTTGTTTTCCTCGGCTGTGAGTAAACAAGCTTTTTCTTCTAACTCCATCTTTCTTCCAATAATCTACTATAAAGTGTGAGTACAAAGAACCAAAGTAATCGGCTGTGATGTGCTTGAGTTGTATTTACATGATGTTGATTTTGCTGGACTGGTTTAATTGGCTATCTTTTAAATCAGGCTGTTTATTCCTATTTCTTATAAGCCATATTCCCTGTATGAATTTCTTAATGCAGAGTTTAATATATGTAAGTTCTTTCTTTTTTTTAATAATATATAAGTTTCTTTTAAAACTTGTGGGAGTTTCTTTTCCTAGTGAGGCAAAGGGATAGAAATTTCTGACTAGGTATGTCTCCCTCACAGAAGACAGGGAGGGGGAGGGAAGCATACATTCTGTGTTGACTTTCCTATTGTCCCAGGCGGGAACAGGCTACGGGGAAAGAGAGAAAGAATCAACTCTGTTCTCTTGTGTTTGAGGTTTTTCTCTAGTTACTGCCTACGAGGCAGGAGGGGTGAATCTCCTGGTGTGTTAGCTGTGACTAGCCTTTGAATGCATAACTCTCGAGGGAGTAAATAGCTCTCTATGGTTTTGCATTGAAGGAGTTAAGTATAGCATCGCCCAGGCCCACCCAGGGAAAGGGGGGGGGGGAGCTGGGGATAAGCTAGGGAGACCCAGGGGTCTGGGTCTTGGGGGGGTCCCCCAGGGAAAGGTTGGGGTGACTCGGGGTAACCAGGAACCCTAAAAAATCCTGGTTGGTGGCAGCGATATCAGATCCAAGCTGGGGTATAAGCTTGGGGGAGGTTCACAGTAAGCACCCAGATTTTGTACACTAAAGTCCAGATCTGAGACAGACGCTTACCACAGTCTGCCTACATCACGGCCACATTCTCCTGACTGTATAGTTTTTGTCTCCAACATATGGTGGCTGAGCATACAAGATGGCTCAGGGTTATGCTAAGTCCAAACACAAGAAGGTTATGGGTCAACATGTCAAGTCCAGGCCTCTTGTTACACCTTTTGAGTCCAAGCAGCCACAAAGAACCAAGGTTCTCCTTGTCAGGAAGTTTTAGCCCCTTTCTCCCCAGCGGCCAAGCTGATGGGATGAGTTCATGCACAGGCCTCCCCTTTCTGGAGGGGGCGAGGAACACACTCATCGAAATCTTTGTTTGATGTCTCAACAATGGCTCATTTGGCTTCAAAGGCCATCTCGTTCGACGGGACCTAACATCTTCTATGGGAAGCCAGCGTTTGCACTGGAGAAAACCTCTTTCCTGTTTGACGAGTCACACAGTTCCAGAGGTTAAGAGTGCAAATATTTGCTATTGCTTTATCACACGGGGCGCAGATAAGTGAGACTGTGGGCTTGTCTACACTACCACTTTTGTCGGTATAACTTATGTCTCTCAGGGGTGTGAAAAAAACACCCCCCTTAGCAAGATATGTTTCAGCGACAGAAGCATCGGTCGGCACAGCACTATATCAACGGGAGATCTTCTCCCACCATCATAGCTACCGCTGCTCGTGGAGGTGGTTTTATTATGTCGACGGGAGAGCTCTCTCCTGCCGGCATAGAGCGGCTCCACGAGCGATCTGCATCGGTCCAGCCGTGCCGCTGTAAGTTCACGAGTGTAGACATGGCCTAATACATACAGCATCCTGCAAGCTACTCCTAAGGTCCAAACACCAAACCCATTCTTACAACTCTAGTATCTATCTCAGCACCACTGACATACAGGTGAGCCAGACTGGTTTGCAGCTGTGCATTTGTCAGGGTTCACTGAGGGCTAGGGCCCTGACATGAGCTGGCACCTGGTCTGCCAGCATCTCACGTGCACATTTCTCTCCTGTCTGATGATTTACACAATCACAGAGGCTTACAACGGAAATACTCAGATATGACCGGTTTCAGAGTAGCAGCCGTGCTAGTCTGTATCTGCAAAAAGAACAGGAGCACTTGTGGCACCTTAGAGACCAACAAATTTATTTCAGCATGAGCTTTCGTGGGCTACAGCTCACTTCTTCGGCTGCATAGAATGGAACACACAGATAGGAGATATTTATACATACAGAGAACATGAAAAGGTGGAAGTACGCATACCAACTGGAAGAGTCCAATCAATTGAGATGAGCTATCATCAGCAGGAGGAAAAAAACCTTTGAAGTGATCATTGAGATGACCCATAGAAGGTGTGAGGAGAACTTAACATAGGGAAATCGATTCAATTAGTGTAATGACCCAACCATTCCCAGTCTCTGTTTAGGCCTGAGTTAATTGTATCTAATTTGCATATTAATTTGAGTTCAGCAGTCTACAACATGGGACACGGGTGCTGTAAGTGAGGTAAATGCTGGCAGCAACTCATGAGCATTCAATAAAGTCTAAACCCTAAAGCCAATCTTCTCATTCTAATACCTGTTTTAACAACCTAAAGCCCCGGGACCTAGCCTGGTTCCAGCTCTGTATTGTCAGTGTCACAGGGAGCCTGAGGCCGGGGCTAGGAGAAAGACAACATTTCCAATAGCTCCTAGGTGTGAAGGACAGGAGCATCTGATCACCTGTAAAACACAGGCCGGAGACTTTCCCCTGCTGAGCCTGGCAGGGTGCCCATGTCTTGTGGCTGAGCTACAGCACGAAGGTGCTAGAGAAGGGGGGCTGGAGGCAAGGCGAGGTGCTCAGTGCTGCGTGAGCTGGCAGCAGGAGATGTCAGGGTGACAGCTGGAGAGTTGAGCTTGACTGGGGGAGGTGGGGAGTCACTGGCTGAAAACCAGACCACAGTCAGCAGTAAATATTGACTTGCTTTGCATGTCACCCGAATCACGGCATTTGCCTACAGCCTCTTATTGTTCCTCTGCCCTACGAGGGCTAATGAACTGGCCACCAGCCTTTCTTGCAAACAGAGCGTCTGTTGATTTAAGGAAGGGACACAGGATCCTGCCCTAAATCAGCATTCGTCCCTGCTGAGGGGATGCTGGTGCTCAGAGGGGCAGTTCATGGAGATAACCAGTGAGAGGAAAGTGGGTGCGAAGGGAAGGACATCCCTGCTCAGAGTAACAATCGCCCTGCTCCAGACCCCAGGCACTGACTCTCTGCCTGGGAACCCTTCACAACAATGGAGCCCCTCACCCCGCTGCCTGAGACCCCAGGACCAGCACTGGCCCCTGAGACACCCCAGTAGCCTAGGGCCCCTCCCCCAGCATCCCACCAAAGGCTGCAGCACTTGGGCTCTCAGGGCCCATGGTGGGTGCTGCATCGCACGGGCCTGACACTGTTGCTTTTCACTCACCAGAGAAAGCACAGGAGAGCACAGATAATCCAGAGCCCAACAGCAGAGTCAGATGCATTTACCTTCATCCTCATTCTGTGCATCAGTTCCAGCTCTCAGCAGAGCAGGAGAGCTCCTCCAACTGCTACCAAAATGATTTAGCCAGTAGTGTGTATTCTGAGGAGAATCCATATTTATGGCTCCCTGGACACCTGGCCCCTCACCAGCTCCCCTGCCTTGGAGAGTCCTTGGGGGCCGTCGTAGCTCAGCAAGGCCAGGTCCCCCAGCTCGTCAGGCTTCTCCAGGCAGCTCCTCAGCCTGAGCGGGTGAGAATAGCCGGAAGAGCAAACAGCTCTGCTGTTGCCCTGTTGGGACCAGCCAGACCCTCTGTCACTCCCAGTAGGTGACCTTGTTGCTAGGCGGCCTTTGCCATGCCAAGCTGGTTCCTCTGGGCAGGGGCAGCCTTTTGTCTAGTGTGGTTACGTGCCCGTGGCTGGCCACTAGGTAGGTGGCCCGCGTTGCTTAGCCCGTAGCCCCTTTCACGTTCCAGTCCAACACATGGGGCAAACACTGCAAGAGAGACGACAGCCGGCGCCCACGCTCAGAATGGAGATTGCAGCGTGGTGAAGATACATCCAAGGCATTGGTCACTTAGCACAGAACTCATCAATGGCACAGACAGACTCCCCAGCTCGTCACCCAGGCTCCTCACCCAGCCTTAACGAAGGTGGGTGGCCTTGGGGTGAGGGGGAAGTATTGTCAGGATCAGACTCTGGCTGAGGGACGGGAAACATAGAGCAGAGTTAACTGGTCAACGTTCACCATGACAGGAGATAAACAGCAGGGATTTTAGGGGGCTCTACTTGGTCCTGTGTTATTTCCTGCATTTCCTAACACTCGGGAAAGGGGGTGAGCACCGAGGGGGTGAAGTGTGCAGTTGACACTGAGTTACTGTGGTTAGTCAGGCCGAGCGAGGACTGTGAAACACTTCACAGGGCCCCAAAGAAGACTTGTGACACGATGGAAAAGGAAGCTGCCAAAGACAAGGTATTGATCTGGGGAGAGAATGCTCTGAACTGTCACACACCTGGTGGGCTTCTGTGTCACCCAGGAAAGGTCCCTGGGTGACGTCTGCTCAATGTGCAGTTGTGGCCAAAAAAGCAAATGCTGTTGGGATACATAAGAGACAGGATGGAGAACAATATACAACAACAGCCATGCTGGGTCAGACCAAAGGTCCATCTAGCCCAGTATCCTGTCTACCGACAGTGGCCAATGCCAGGTGCCCCAGAGGGAATGAACAGAACAAGTAATCACCAAGTGATCCATCCCATCGCCCATTCCTAGCTTTTCACAACCAAAGGCTCTGGACACCATCCCTGCTCATCCTGGCTAATAGCCATTGATGGACCTGTCCTCCATGGACTTATCCAGTTCTTTTTTTAACCCTGTTATAGTCTTGGCCTTCACAACATCCTCTGGCAAGGAGTTCCACAGATTGACTGTGTGTTGTGTGAAAAAATATTTCCTTTTGTTTGTTTTAAATCTGTTGCCTAATAATCTCATTTGGTGAACTCTAGTTCTTGTGTTATGAGGAGTAAATGACACTTCCTGATCTACTTTCTCCACACCGCTCATGATTTTATAGACCTCTATCATATCCCCCCTTAGTCATCTCTTTTCCAAGATAAAAAGACCAGTCTTATTAGTTGCTTCTAATATGCAAGCCATTCCATAGCCCTAATCATTTTTGTTGCCCTTTTCTGAACCTTTTCCAATTCCAATATATATTTTTTGAGATGGGGCGACCACATCCGCATGCAGTATTCAAGCTGTGGGCGTACCATGGATTATATAGAGGCAACATGATATTTTCTGTCTTATTATCTATCCCTTTCTTAATAATGCCCAACATCCCGTTTGTTTTGACTCCTGCTGCATATTGAGTAAAAGTTTTCAGAGAACTGTCCACAATAACTCCAAGATCTCTTTTTTGAATGATAACAACTAATTTAAACACTATTATTTTTCATATATAGTTGGGACTGAGTTTTCCAATGTGCAATATTTTGCATTTATCAACATTGAATTTCATCTGCCATTTTGTTTCCCAGTCACCCAGTTTTGTATGATCCTTTTGTAGCTCTTAACAGTCTGCCTGGGACTTTGTATCATCTGCAAATTTTACCACTTCACCGTTTACTCCTTTTTCCAGTTCATTAATCAATATGTTGAATAGGACTGGTCCCAGTACAGACCCCTGGGGAACACCACTATTTACCTCTATCCATTCTGAAAACTTACCATTTATTCCAACCCTTTGTTTCCTATTGTTTAACCAGTTACCAAGTCAGGAGAGGACCGTCCCTCTTATCCCCTGGCAGATTACTTTGCTTAAGAGCCTTTGGTGAGGGACCTTGTCAAAGGGTTTCTGAAAATCTAAGTACACTATATCCATCTGATCCCCCTTGTCCACATGCTTGTTGACTCCCTCAAGAGTTCTAGTAGATTAGTGAGGCATGATTTCCCTTTACAAAAACCATGTTGACTCTTGCCCAACAAATTATGTTCTTCTACATGTCTGACAATTTTGTTCTTTACTATAGTTTCAACCAGTTTGCCAGGAATTGAAATCAGGCTTACCAACCTGTAATTGCTGGGATCACCTCTGGAGCCCTTTTTAAAAATTGCTGTCACATTAGCTATCCTCCAGTCATTTGGTATAGAAGCTGATTTAAATGAGAGGTTACAGACTATAGTTAGTAGTTCTGCAATTTCACATTTCAGTTCCTTCAGAACTCTTGGGTGAATCCCATCTGGTCCTGGTACCTTATTACTGTTTAGTTTATCAATTTGTTCCAAAATCCAGGGCTGCCCAAAGGGGGGTGGGCAAGTGGGGCAATTTGCCCCAGGTCCCGGGCCCTGCAGGGCCCCGGCCTGCCGGCGGTCCGGGTCTTCGGCAGCATTTCGGCAGTCTTTAAATGCTGCAGAAGACGTGGAGTGACTGAAGACCCCCCGCCACCGAAATGCTGCCGAAGACCCGAACCGCCGCCTGTGTGAGTACAAGCGCTGCAGCTCCCCTGCTTTGCTCCAGGCCCCCTGAATCCTCTGGGCGGCCCTGCCAAAATCTCCTCTAATGACAGCTAAATCTGTCCCAGTTCATCAGATTTTTCTCCTAAAAAGAATAGTTCAGATTTGGGAATCTCCGTCATACCCTCAGCCATGACAACCAATGCAAATAATTCGTTTAGTTTCTCCGCAATGGCCTTATCACCCTTGAGTGCTCCTTTAGCATCTCGATCGCCCAGTAGCTTCCTGCTTCTGATGTACTTAAAAAAAATAATTCTTACTTTTTGAATGTTTGACTAGATGTTCTTCAAATGCTTTTTTGACCTTCCTAGTTATATTTTTACACTTCACTTGCCAGAGTTTATGCTCCTTTCTATTTCCTTCACTAGGATTTAACTTTCACCTTTGAAATTATTCCTTTTTGCCTCTCACTGCTTCTTTTACTTTACTGCTTAGCCACAGTGGCATGTTTTTGGAAAGACTCAGTTTGGGCAGAGGTCAAGGATGGACCCATTACCCAATGCCTCTGCCTTTGATCTCACCCTAACCAATGCTTCCTGATGGTCCCAGCTCAGCTGCTGGGCGGGTCACAGAGTCTCTGTTTGCTCCGGGCTGGGATCCTTGTATTTGCCAGCTGGGCTGATTTGCATGTTCAGCATCCTCAGCTCCTTCCTTCTCACCCCTCCTCAACCCCCAGTAGGTCTATAAATACGCTGGAGATCTAGCGCCCTGCACAGGCTGAGCTCCGATCCTCATCGCTCCAGACCAGCTGCCCAGACAGACGGACAGACGGACAGGTGAGTCCCTGCCACTCCCGACCCTTCTCCCTCCTCGCTAGATGCTAGGCTCTCGGTGGAAGCCGAGCCCTGTGACGGGACCTCAAGGCCGGGTTTGCCCTGTGTGAGTCCGTGGGGCTGTCTCTGTCCCAACCCTTCCCCCACAGCATGGCCCCTTGCCCTTGTCCCCATGTGTTGGTGCTGAGCATCCTCTCCCTGGGACTCTGCTTCCCGTGCCCCTCCCCTGCCATGCCCTGCGTGGATGGAGAGGAGGGGCAGGGAAAGCCGCAGGCAGATGGGCCCTTGGGATCCAGCCCAGGGAGGGGGCCCCGCACAACTCCCCTGCCCCCCAGGGGCCTCTGAGTTGAGTCCCCTGGGTCTGGTGTCCCTCTTGGGGCCCTTCCAGCCCAGCCAGCCCCTTTAACAAACAGCCCCAGCTCTAAACCGCCTCCCCCTGTGTAATGCCACATAGGGAGGGGAGGGTCACTCAGGGGGGTGTCTCAGGCTCTCGTGGCCCATCTCCCTTGTCTGTTTTCTCCCCAGGAGAAGCGAGAAGATGGGGCCAGTCGCCTACTTCAGCCTCTGCCTCCTCGGCTGCCTGATCTTTAGCCCCTCGCTGGCAGGTGAGTCCCTGCCCGGCCCTCGGAGCAGGAGCTCCCGGGTGCTGGTTCCCATGGTGGGAATTGGGAAGTGAATTCATTTCCCTCATTGCTCCCAGAGCCACTGCCCGTCTCCTGCTGCTGGGGGTCACTGCCCAGGGGGAGCCCAGGCCCTGCAGCCCCTCCTCAGGGAACAGGTGGCAGAATGTGGATGAAATGCCTCCATGGATCAGCTCTTCCCCTGAGGTTTGGGTGCTGGGTGATAACTAGTCCCAGTCTGTGCTAACCCCATTGCTTCCCAGCTTCACCCCTTGCCCCTGGGTGTCCCCTTCCTGCCCCCCTGGCAGCTTCCCTGGTCCTGCTCTTCCACATGGCCCAGAAGGAGTCGGGGAGAAGCTCAGGGTGGCAGGACTTGGGCTGCAGCTGAATGAGGCAGGGGCAGGAGAGGGTCTATCAGTCACCCCACAGTCATTGGCTCCTTCCTCCCCCAGGGAGCCATGGGAAAGGAGCCAACATCCCATTCAAACCCAGAGTCCCTGCCCTGCTGGGATCCCCGCTCAGAGCTGGGTTTCATGGGACCTGTTCTGTTGATGTGGGATCTGGGCAAACCTAGCTTGTTCCTTCAGCGCCAGGGCCTGGAGGGTCCTGCCAGCCAGACACAGCCTCATTCGGGCTCCCAATGTTATTTATCCTAACTCAAAGCTGCAGCTGTGCCTCTGAAACTGCCTGTAACCACAGCGTCCTGTCCCCATCATTGCTCCCAGCCCCCTCTCTCTCAGCAGGGGCACAGGCTGGGTCCTGTCCCGCAGAATGGTTCTCCTTCGAAGGCAACTGCTATGGATACATCTCCCAAGACAAAACCTGGAGGGAGGCTGAGGTGAGAGGCTGGGGGCAGTGGGGCTCAGGGCTAAAGCAGCACCGGGGGTGACCACCGCACGACATCCTTCTTCCTGCGGGTCGAGTCACCCCGCAGCATGCTGGCGCCCGAGGACCTGGAATATGGCCCGCGCCGGGACCTGCTGCCTGCTTCACAGCTTCAACGGTGCCCTGAGCCCAGCCCTGGCAGGACGGAAGGTCAGGATTCTGCTGCTAGAGGCATGTGCTACCTGCTCAGTGCACCGACGAGCCCAGCCACCATTCAGGCACTCCTCACCGGGGCCGGCTCAAGCTACATCGTCCAAGCAGGGTGCTGGGGCGGCAAGCCCCAGGGGCACCTGCGGTTGCCGGGAGGGCCAGCGCTCCGTGGAACCTCCCACAGGCGTCCCTCCGCACGAGGTCGCTGGTCAAGCGGACTCCTGGTGGAGCATCCAAACAGGCACACTGCGGGAGGTCCACTGGAGTCCATCGCAGGACGCGTCGATCCGCAGAGCGTCCCCCGCGGCGTGCCCCATGCCGGGGGGCGAATGGCAGAGCCTGCCCTGCCCTCACAGGAACTCCCGGAGCTCTCTCACCTCCACCAATAGAATACAGCCGGGCGCGATCTCCATGGGACCAAAGTTTCCTCCCTCCCCGAGTCCTCACAGTTGAGGGGTCACTCTGGGCAGGCACCCAGAGTGATGCAAGGGGGCCTGGGGCAAAAAGCAAATTTCGTGAGCCCCTTCCATAAAAAAAAGTGTCAATACTATATCTTATCAGTAACAAATGTAGGTGACGAATGGAACTGGTTCTTAAGTTTGCTCTGAACACTGTGTTGGTGCGTAAACAGTGCCCTATGCAAGTTCTAAGTATCTAGGTGGTGGATAGAGGGTGTGTGATTGCTGCATGTGAGGCAAAGGAAGGCCAGTGCACCTAAAGAAGCACTCTGTTCCTAGCAACTGATGGGCCCCTGGGGACCCCTCCTCATGCAAAGATGCCAACTTGAGTGTTTGGAACAAAGATCAGGACTCTCTCGGCCGGGAAAGGAGCTGAAGCAAGAGAGGGGCTGGAAGGGGGTTATCTGGAGCTGCCTGGGGACCAAGGAGTAAGGCAGACCTAGGTCGGGTTCACTGCCCCCAACAGAATGGACCCAGCGAGGGTCTGGTTCGCTGTTAGACCCTGTCTGTCGATCCAGATACAGACCTCTGTTTTGCTGCTAAGTCACGTCTGACTGCAAAGTGGGGGGGGGTGGTTGGCAGGAAAAAAAAAAAACCCCCAGCTTTGGGTTTGTGCCTGTCACCCCCCGCCAAGGACCCGCCTGGGTGGGCGCTGCTGATGGAGAAAACCCACGAGGGGCAGAAGGAATGCTGAATGCTCCAAGGAGAGACCCAGGAGTGAAGATCTGTGAGCTCCTTGCCCTGGAACAAGTCTGCCCCAAGGAGAGCGAGGCCCCAAAGTCTGAACTGCTTAGTGGGGAGCATCCAGAGCATCGCCGGACTATCGTGACACAAGTAGTTGAAAGGTAAAAAAATAACTAAGTGAAATACATTCAAGATTAATTTGTAATAATTTGAAAATAACAAACCAGATCGTGATTAAAAACATTAAATCTTAATGTAGGTATAAGATTGCCAATTAACAATAATGGGGCGTTGCTGGGTGATGGTTTGTGCCTAATGGGCTGTCGCTGAGCCATGGGGGGGTGCTGCTGTTCTATAGACTGGGTGGGGAGGCTGGCGTGGTGGGGGGTGCCGGACTCACTAGGGACTGGGACTCAGATGTGGGAGATGGGTTGGGTTGTCCGTCTCAGAGGGCTGCTCGGAGCTGAGGTCAATCGTGAGGGATGGAGTGGGGTGCCCGGCTAAAGGACTGGGTCAGAC
>NC_133769.1:9944222-9946760 GCF_003597395.2 Chelonoidis abingdonii
GATGGGGTCAGGGGTTGCCTGGCTCAGAGGGGCTGGTCTCAGAGCTGGGGGGAGGGGGATGGGTCCAGGGGGATGCCCAGCTCAGAAGGGCTGGGCTCAGAGCCGGGGGTCAGGGCTGGGTGGGGAGGACAGATTTAGGGGGGTGCCCACCTCAGAAGGGCTGGTCTCAGATCTGGGGGTCAGGGCTGTGGGGGGGATGGGGCCGGGGGTGTGCCCGGCTCAGAGGGGCTAGACTTGGAGCTGGGGGTCAGGGCTTGGGGGGGATGCGGTTGGGGGATGCCTGGCTCAGAGGGGCTGGTCTCAGAGCTGGGGGTCAGGGATGGGGTCAGGGGGAGCCTAGCTCCGGCCCCTTACCATGCCACTTGCCCCCTCTCCCTGCCAACGCTGCAGCGTGTGTGTCTCCAGTGGGGCCTGAGTTCCAGCCGCTCGGCTGCAGCTCGCAGCCCTGCCCCTTTACCAGCTGAGACACCGGGGGATGGGGCAAGACGGAGGCGGGGGGAGCCCCCGACATACCCTGTGGGGCCCGGAGCCTGGGGAAAATTGTCCCACTTGCATCCCCCCCACGCCCGGGTGGCCCTGACTCTGGGAGCCCCCGTCCCCGCTGCCGCAGCCCAGGCTGGGCTGGCCTGTGTGAGGGGCTCCCGGAGCGTGCGAGGAGCCAGGGACGGAGGGAGGAGGGGTCCTGCCGCTGCTGCCACTCCCGGCGGCGCCGCGTTTCCGAGTGGGCTCTGCAGGGCGCCGCTGGGCCGGGCTGGGCAGTGGGCGCGGATCCCGGCTCGGGCAAGTGGCTGCGCCAGGACCGGCTCCCGGCAATGAGACCCCAAGCAAAAAAAATAAAAATAAAAAAAGTGGGGGGCGGAGTGCCGGCCCTTAGAAAGTGCCACCCCAAGCAAGGGGTTGGGGTGCGGGCTCTGGCTTGGAGTGTGGGCTTTGGGGTCAGCCCAGAGATGAGAGATTTGGGGTGTTGGAGAGGGCTCCAAGCTGGGGCAGGGGGTTGGAGTGAAGGGGGGGTATGGGCTCCAGGCTGGGGGGTGTGGGATCTAGGGTGGGGCTGGGGATGAAGGGTTTGGGGCGGAGGAGGGAGCTCCAGGTTGGGACTGAAGGGTTTAGAGTGTAGGAGGGGATGTGGACTCTGTCCGGGAGTGTGGCCTCTGGGGTGGGTGGGAATAAGGGGTTTGGGGTGCAGGAGAGAGCTCTGGGCTGGGGCAGGGGGTTGGAGTGAAGGGGGGGTATGGGCTCCAGGCTAGGGGGTGTGGGATCTAGTGTGGGACTGGGGATGAAGGGTTTGGGGTGGAGGAGGGGGCTCCAGCCTGGGACCGAGGGGTTTGGAGTGAAGGAAAGGATGCATGCTCCATTTGAGGATGTTGGCTCTGGAGTGGGACTGGAGATGAGGGGTTTGGGGTGTAGGAGAGAGCTCTGGGCTGGGGCAGGGGGTTGGAGGGTAGCAGGGGTGAGGACTCCATCTGGGGGTATGGGCTCTAGATTGGGGCTGGAGATGAAGGGTTTGGGGTGAAGGAGGGGGCTCCAGCCTGGGACCGAGGGGTTTGGAGTGAAGGAAAGGATGCATGCTCCATTTGAGGACGTTGGCTCTGGAGTGGGACCGGAGATGAGGGGTTTGGGGTGCAGGAGAGAGCTCCGGGCTGGGGCAGGGGGTTGAGGTTTGGGGAGTAGGTCATGGCTCTGGCAGGGGGGCCCTAAGTTGGGGCCCAGGAGGAGAGGTTTGCGGTGCAGGAGGGGCTCAGGGTTGGGCATGGGGTTGGGATGTGGGCAGAGTGTTTGCTCCAGGAGGGAGATTAGGTGCACGAGGAGACTCAGGAATGGGACAGGGGATTGGGTGTGGGAGAGAGTTCGGGGTATAGGGTCCTGGCAGAAGTTAATGCAGCTCCTAGTAAGTGGCTGCCAAGTCCCTATGGCCCCAATGCATATGGGTGGCCAGGGAGGCTCCGTGCGTGCTCCGGCGCGAACAACTCAGTCACACCCAGCAAAAGGTGCGCATCACAGCTCCCATTGGTTGCGTCTCCCAGCCATGGGAGCTCGGAATCGGCACTTGGGAGCGGGAGCAGCGCGGAGCCTCCTTGGCTGACCCATTGCAGGGCCCGCGAAGGACCGGCGCGCCGCCTCTGAAGACCACGTGGAGTCAGGGGCAGGTAAGGGCAGCCTGCCCTAGACCCGGGTACTCCCTTGAGCTGAGCCAACCGAGACTTTAAAACGACTCGTCATGATGCCAACCAGAGCTGCAGGGTAACTTCTGACCGCGTCTGTTAAATACCGATGCCATGACAACACTAGGTAGAGAGCACAGGCTGGTCACATTCCTGCACTGCCACCGACAGAGCCCTGGGAACAGGCTGTGAGAACAACCTGCCTGGCCAGGCTGGGGAGCAGAATAACAACATGTAACATGTAGCCTCTCGGGGCTATCGATCTCACTCTCGCGACAGCTAGTCATGCGCGTGATCTACAGGGACATCAGGAAGGGACGGCCTGGGCCCAGGCGGGTCATGTCTCCCTCTAGCACCAGCCTCAGGAAGCGGCCTG
>NC_133769.1:9949973-9952100 GCF_003597395.2 Chelonoidis abingdonii
AGGTGTTTGGAGGAGCCCGTGGGGAAGTAGCCCAGGGAGTTGTAGCTGTCATGCAGCTGTTACAGGAGGCACTATAGACAGCTGCAAATCCATAGGGCCCTGGGCTGGAACCTGGAGTAGAGGGCGGGGCCGGGTTCCCCCCAAACCTCCCAACTCCTGATCAGACACAAGAGGAGTTGGTCCAGACTGTGGGGAAGATCACTGAGGTGAGCAGATCTGCCAATAAGCGCAGGACCCACCAAGGTAGAGGAGGAACTTTGTTACACGTGTAACACCCCGTCCCTGCTCCAACGCGATCAGCCTGTGCCTGCACGTTCAAGGCTCACACCTGCCCTCTTGTGCAGCACGGCACTCAGAGCTCACATTGAGCTGGTTGTGGCCATGACCCCTCAATGCTTTTCAGTCCCGGCTGCCAGGCTACATCCCCCGGCTGTCAGTGTGGCCGGCTGCCTTGGTTCCTGGCCGTGCGACCCTGCATTTAGCTGTATTACAGCACATGTGGATCAAGTCAGCCCAGCTCACCATGCAATCCCAATCCCTGTGTAGACCTGATACGTCCGTCACTATTTACCGCTCCAGCAATCTCACTGTCACCAGCAACCTTCACCCGCACTGATTTTGTTTTGTCTCCCTGAGACAGAGTCTGAATAGCCGTAGACCGAGAACAGACCCCTGATCTCTGTTTAACTGGTTTTGTTTCTTCTTGTCCCAGGCTGAGTGCCAGTATCACGGGCCTAGGGTCCATCTCATCTCCATTCAAAGTGCTGGAGAAAATAATATGATGGCCCATTACAACAAGCGGTCCCACACAATTTACGGTTTTGTCTGGATTGGACTGTGGGATCTTGAGGCACTGAGTGCCTGGTGCCTGCTCTGCCTCTGGCAGCCCCTCCCCAGCCCCTGGGCTCTGGGTCTCTGCTCAGTGAGGTGGTTGTTTGGGGCGGGGGTGGCACCAGAGCAGGATTTCCATTGGAACGGGGTGAAAAGGGGCTGTAACCGCCTGGGTTTTCAGTCACAGGATCGATCCCCAGCGCCCAGTGCAGAGTATAAGCTGCTGTTACTAATATTCACGTTCGTGACACTAGTGCCCAGGGACCCACCACACCGGCCATACATGCCCGGCACAAGAGTCAGCCCCACACGGACGAGATGTCTAGACGAGGGCTCGGGGACGGGCTTCCGGCGGCGCCAAGGCGGCAGCAGAGCCTGGAGTGCTTCTCGCTTCTTGTGTATTGTCCTCAGCGGTGGCTCAGTGAGGGGGGGTACTGGCCAGAGGCGCACAGCTTCGCGGCTGGAGGGGGGCCGAGGCCCGTTACCCCCCGCACAGGCTCAGGAAAGGGCAGTGACTGTGCTGGCGGAAGGGGGAGGTTGCAGATCCCCTGGTACAGAGGGTTCATTCACTTCAGCTGAAAGGAGCCACTGTTGGCTCTTGTTTGGCCCCTGGCCATCCAGTCGCAGGTCAGGGCTTGCGCCAGTTGGTGGGGCCCCCCCATCATCAGGTCTCTGTCCAGGCAAACAGGTGGTTTCCGGACAGGCTCATTGGTCTATCCTGAGGCCTGCTCAGTTGCTGCTTTCTCCCGGTGGACTCAGGGAGAGCAGCAGAGAGATTACTGGTGTGGAACATGGGTTTGACAAGGCATTTCTTCTTTTATCACCCCCAGCTGTGAGGCTGAATGGGACGTTTCTGGAGCTCGGGGCTGGGCGAAGTGTGTGGGTGCTGCGGCCTGCTTGGCGGCGGCAGCCGCAGGAAAGCGCCGTGTCACCGATGGGAGCGGGGGCTCAGTGGGCGCATGTGGGAGACAAATGCACCTGCTGCCGCCGCTCCTGTCTGGCCCACGGCGCGGAGGGTGTGTTTCGGGGTGTGGGGGGTGCTGGTGAGACTCCTCACGAGGCTCCTCAGCAACAGGTTGTCATCACTGCTAAACCGCCCGATGCTCTTGGCTTCACTCAACTTCTACCGTGTAAAGTCGAGACAGAGACTCTGTGGGCCATGTCGCGCCTTTCACCTCGGGGGTCCACTGGCCTGGCAGCGTCGCCTCTGCCCTCAGCGGCTCCCCCTCACACCCATGGAGAGCTGCCCACCGAATGGACCGGCCTCCGTACAAACCCTGGGGATTAAAAACCCAG
>NC_133769.1:9952200-9964272 GCF_003597395.2 Chelonoidis abingdonii
CACTGTCACATTTCTCCACACAGGAAACAGGTAAGGGATAGGGACACTCATCTTCCACTATCCTTGTCTTCCCAAACTGCTGACTAGACAAAGCCATCAGCTCACCAGGCTGCCTAGGCTCATCTAGACTTTCCCTACCAGGCACATTGCCACTTCCCACAGATAAGCTGTTGCTTTTTTCACTACACTGAGCTACTTCCAGCAAATCACAATTACCCATTTCAGGTTCACTTTTACAAGCTGTACTAGCCAATAATCCATCACCCATTACAAATTTACCCTTTCCTTCCTTAGTTAGGGCTTCCACGTGACCATTTACTTGAATCTGCTCCTGAGAAACATTTTCCTCTCCAATGAGATCTTTTTGCTCCTGATCTAACTTCAGATTCACTTCTGAGACATTAGACAGACATTTAGAAACTCCATTCACAGACACACTGCTTTCTTGCACAGACAAACCTTCACCTATTCATCTTGAGAGACACTCTCTGTCTGTTTGCCATCCCCCTCACTGCCATCAGTCCGGGCATCTGCCACAGACCCAAACTCCCTCTGTGACCTGGTCACCACATTCACTGGGCCAGGCACCCCCAGTATGTTATTTCCTACCAAAACATCAGCCGGAATTAAATCTTGGACTGCAGCCTTCACGTCCCCTTTAAAGCCGTCCCACTCAAGGTGGATCTAGCCATTGGCAGGTCCACAGAGTACTCAGATAGTGCCACGACCGTCACATATTCCCCAGGCAACATGTCCTCTGGCTTCACCAGATGTCCCTTGACTATAGTTACACCCGAGCCAGTGTCTTGCCATTCCATGCATTCAACACCATTGACTTTTGCCTCCATAATAAACCTCTCACTTCCTTGCCAAATTTCAGTTCTGACATAGCTGGTGAGCTGATCCCCTCCTCCTAGAGCACCGGAGACGAGGGGGTTGGGATTAGCCACTGCTCTGCTTGCACCTGGACTTGAGGTGGTGCTGTTGTGGCTTGGCTCCGCCTGGGTGCTCAGAGTAATGGAATTGGCACCTACTGTGGCTTTTGGGGTTGCTGGTTTTGGGCTGCCCTTTAGGGTCGGACAATCTGGTCTCATGTGGCCAAGCATCCCACAGTGATAGCATGTGACCTGTTTATGTTTGGGGTGAGAGTTCCTATCCTCTGCACCCCCGTGAGCCACCTTATAAAAGTCAGGGCCAGGTTTACCTTTAAATCCTTCTTTCCTCTTGATCTGGGGAGAATGGTGACTACTTTTCCCTTAGGGTTTACACCCTTCTCGAGCCCTATTTGGGGTATGGACATCCGCAATCTCTGCAGCCCTTAGGACTAACTCAGGGTCCCTATCACACACAGCTGCTCTCACATGGTCAGGCACAATGTCTAGGAACTGTTCCAAAGTTATTAAATCCAGCAGCTTTTCAAAATTCCCATGCGCCTTTGCTCCCATCACCCACTTTTTAACAAAACCCATCAGCTTATGAGGACATTCTACAAAAGTACAGTCATTAGACATTTTAAACTTTCTAAACCTGACTCTGTAAGAATCAGGAGTAACCTTGAACCGCCTTAACACAGAATCTTTAAACCGCCCATAATCCAAGGCTTCTTGTTCCCCCAAATCATTATTAAATACCTCCCTGGCTTTTCCAGTCAGTCTGGTCAGCAGGACAGGCATTCGCTGCTCATCAGGGATCTTGTACATGAGTGCAGAGGCGCTCAATAGGTGACAAAAACTCCTCTATATCCTCAGTATCATTGTAAATTGGGACACATCTTTTCCCAGTTCTTCTCCTGGTGGCGGTCAATGTGGAGTACCAGGTGGCGATGACTTTCTCAGCTCTCCATTACTTGGAGCTGCAGTCTGGCCATCTCCTGTGGCAAAATCTGTCGAGCTCCCTTCTCAGCAGCCAGTAATTCCAGACGCCCCTTACGAGCTTTTCTTCTAATTCAGCTATTTTCTGCCTTTCCAGCAATCGCAGATCTGCTAGTTTCTGTTCATGCTCCCATTGCAGTTTACTTTGCTGCCTCTTTTATTTGAATTGCTTCTGCAGTTTCTGTAGTATCAGGTAAGGGCTGTGCTCCTGCCTCCTGATCACTGACCGTTAACAGATCTCTCAGTGCTTGATTTGTAGCTTTCTTTCTAAAGCTTATTCCAGTTTTTCTGAAACACAAATCTTCCAGGGCTTTTTTGTCAAGACCCTCATATGCTCTTTGCTGACCCATGGCAACTGCTCTTTAACCAATCAAATTCTCAATCCCAAATTTCAAATTTGGATAGCGTGGGTTCTGACCCAAAGCTTAATTAACCTGGTTCTGTGGATCCTAGCACGACTACGCCACTGTGATTGATGTGGTTCTGGCGGGACTCAACTGAGAGTGCCAATTCAGGACCAATTGCTCAAACAGAGGCAGTCACAGCCCAGGCTGGGGTTTTTCCCACCTCTAAGGCAAACCAACCAGCCAGACAAAAATGACTTCAGTTTCACCCCACTCTGGCTAACCACAAGTCACACAAGCAATTTCCTTAGACATTCCAGTCTCCCAGTATCATCACCAGTCCCACCCGTCCTGGGGATGAATGGTTATGAAAACCAACACCCCAGTAAAAGACAAAGGTTCTCTCGATCCCAAAGGACCAAGCCCCCAGACCCAGGTCAATATACACATCAGATCTTACCACAAAATCACGCTCTTGCCAATGCCTTAGAAACTCTAAAAATCTTTAAAGGTTTATTCATAAAGGGAAAAAGATAGAGATGCGAGAACTAGAGTTTGGTTAAATGGAATCAATTACATACAGTAATGGCAAAGTTCTTAGTTCAGGCTTGTAGCAGTGATGAAGTAAAAGTAAGCTGCAGGTTCAAATCAAGTCTCTCTGGAGAACATCCCCCTGGGTGGTCGTCAGTCTCTTTGTGTAGAGCTTCAGTTTGTAGCCAAGTCCTCCAGAGGTAAGAAGCAGGACTTGAAGACAAATGGAGATGAGGCCTTTGCCTATATAGGTTTTCCAGGTGTAAAACACTCTCTTTGTCTACTGTGGAAAGTACAGAAAATGGAGTCTGCAGTCACATGGGCCAGTTTCTGACACTTTGCTGAGTCACAGCGAATGCCTTTCTCTTCAATGTGGTCAATTGTGTAGCTAATGGTCCTTAATGGGCATCAAGCACAGGCTAAGCTGAGCTGACACATACTTGTCTGGGTGTCACCCAGAACTGCAGCACCAATCTTGAAATACAGACAGTAACAGCCAATATTCATAACTTTAACTACAGAAATGATGACAACTATACAGACGCAGCACAAATCATCAACCAGTAACCCTGTAGACCTGTCTTGGGTAACCTTAATGACCCCCTTTACTAGGTGTGGGGTGTGTGGTGTGGGCGAGTGTGAGTTGCAGGGCCTGTGTGGGTTGCACCCTATGTTCCTATGTTATGTTTGTGTGCCCAGTTTATCACCAATAACGTCACACCTTGCCCTGCACCAACAACGCTGGTCCAAGCCATACTGGGCTGTGTTGGGCTGCAGGGAGATCAAAGGAACCAGTATACCATGAGAGCAGCGAGCTCTCCCCCCCCTGCCCACGGCAATGGACCAGACTTTGTTATACTCAGCTCATGTAGGTTGGGATAAGTGGCTCACTCAGGGGGCTGGGTCCTAATGCACCAGAAACTGTTAGATGACAAAGGAATTGCAATATGTGCCAGCAACTGTCACTCTTCGGTGACACCCATAACGGTTTCTCCAGGAGAGCTCTTGTGCCTGGCACTTGCGATTCTGTTATTCGTAGCAATGTGAGGTGGGTGCTGAGTCAGGACGGGGGAGCGGCTGGATCCCTTGGGGGATGCTACAAGGGTGAGGGGTCTTGGATGGAGGAGCTGAGCCCATCACAGGTTTATAGAGTCATAGATGTTAAAGCCAGGAGGGACCTTCCGATCATCTTATTCCCTCCTGTTATCACACGCCTTCTAACCCCCATCCCCCCACTCACTCCTACCACCCAGAACTTAGCCCCCCCACCAATGTAGAAAGCCCGTGCTGGAGACTAAACCTATTGTGGGCCTCGGGAATAGGAGCGACCCAGGTACCCAACACGCAAGGCCCGGCAATGGCAGGGAACTGCGTTAAGTGGACACAGGCCCAGTGTTCTAGCAATGACCTGCACCCATGCTGGCAAGGAAACAAAAAAAGCCTCAAGTCCAAGCCCTCTGACCTGGGAAAATTTAGTTCCCTGGACCACTGAGCACGTGAGCAAGGCCCATCGGCCCAGCACTGAGAATGAGATTTCTCAGCAACCACCCCAGAAGCACTGGCCTCCCCCGATCATTTAGCCATGGCACCTCTAGGAACGAGGGACACAGCATGTCGGTCATCACTCAGGCTGGGGGCCTCCACCCTGGAAGCAGCAACATTGAAAGGAGATTGGGGTCCGCGGGCGATAATTGTCAGACTGATCGTGAGCTCCAGTGTGACGCTGTGGCCAAAGGGTTGAAACAATCCTGGATGTAAAAGAGGGAGATCAGGAGCAGGAGCAGAGAGGGGCTGAGGGGGGTTATTTTACTCTCTATATTTGGCACTAGTGTGACTGCTGCTGGATCTTGTTGTCCAGTTCTGCTATCACAATACACGGGGATGTTTGATTCAAATTGGGAGGGGTCTGAGAAGAGCCACAAGAAGATTAAATGTTAGAAAACCTGCATGATGATAGAATTCATAGAAGATTCAGGGTGAAGGGACCTCAAGAGGGTTCATCTAGTCCCCACCTGCTGCTCAAAGGCAGGACCAATCCCCAACCTAAATCATCCCAGCCAGACTTTGGTCAAGCCGACCTTAAAAACCTCTAAGGGAAGGAGAGTCCACCACTCCTAGGTAACCATTCAGTGCTTCACCACCTCTTCTGAGTGAAAAAGTTTTTTCCTAATATCCAACCTAAAACCCAGGACTGCGGTGCGACTATTATTTAACGCCCTAGGCACGTACCATTTCTCTGCCCGCGCGCTGGTCCCAAAGTTCCGGTGGATCTGCGCACTTCATTCCTGTGGAGGGTTCCCTGATCTGTGGCTCCGGTGGAGCTGCCGCAGTTGTGCCTGTGGGGTCCACTGGAGTCGAGCAGCGGACAGGTCGCAGAAATGCCTGCGGCAGCTCCACTGGAGCCGTTGGACCAGGGGACCCTCACAGGCAAGACTGCGGCAGGTTCAACTGGAGCCACACCTGCCACCCCCCCCTGCCAAAATGCTGCCCCCCAATTCCTGACGCCCTAGGTGATTGCCTAGGCTGCCTAAATGGAGGCGCCGGCCCTGCCTAAACCTCCCCCACTGCAACTTGAGACCATTATTCCTTGTTCTGACATCAGGTACTACTGAGAACAGTCTAGATCCATCCTCTTTGGAACCCCCTTTCAGGTAGTTGGAAGCAGCTATCAAATCCCCCCTCATTCTTCTCTTCTGCAGACTAAACAATCCCAGTTCCCTCAGCCTCTCCTCATAAGTCATGTGCTCCAGCCCCCAATCACATTTGTTGCCCTCCGCTGGACTCTTTCCAATTTTTCCACATCCTTCTTATAGTGCAGTGCCCAAAACTGGACAGAGTATCCAGATGAGGCCTCACCAATGTCGAATAGAGGGGAATGATCACGTCCCTCGATCAGGGCTGGCTTTAGGAAGTGTGGGGCCCAATTTGAACAGTTTCGGCAGCGCCCCAGCAGGGATGACTTTAAAAAAAAAAAAAAGTAAAAAAAACCAAGTGGGGCTTGTACTCACCAGGCAGTGCTCTGAGTCTTTGGCGGCGGGTCCTTCACTCGCTCCAGCTCTTCCGCGGCACTGAAGGACCCTGCATCCAAGTACCACCGAAGACCCAGAGCAAGCGAAGGACCCTCCGCCGAAGTGCTGCCGAAGACCCGGAGTGCTGCCAGGTGAGTAAAAGTTAAAAAAGGCGCCTCCAGCCAGGGAAGGGATTCTCACTGGGCACGGGGCCCTCTTAGGCATGGGGCCTGATTCAGGGGAATAGGCCTAAAGCCGGTCCTGCCCTTGATCTGCCGGCAATGCTCCTACTAATACAGTCCAAAGTGCCGTTAGCCTTCTTGACAACAAGAGCACACTGCTGACTCATATCCAGCTTCTCGTCCACTGTAACCTCAGGTCCTTTTCTGCAGAACTGCTGCCTGGTCATTTGGTCCCTAGTTTGTAGCAGTGAATGGGATTTTTCCATCCTAAGTGCAGGACTCTGCACTTGTCCTTGTTGAACCTCATCATGTTTCTTTTTGCCCAATCTTCTATTTTGTCTGGGTCTCTCTGTACCCTATCCCTACCCTCCGGTGTATCTACCACTCCTCCCAGTTTAGTATCATCTGCAAACTTGTTGAGGGTGCAGTCCACACCATCCTCCAGATCATTAATGAAGATATTGAACAAAATCAGCCCCAGGACCCACCCTTGGGGCACTCTACTTGAAACTGGGTGCCAACTAGATATGGAGCCGTTGATCACTGCCCATTGAGCCTGAAGATCTAGCCAGCTTTCTATCCACCTTATAGTCCATTCATCCAGCCCATACTTCTGTAACTTGCCAACAACCTCTAAGAGCTCAATTTATTGCATTTAACAAAGAGAAGGTTAATAGATGACTTGATTATAGTCTGTAATTATCTATTTAGTGAACAAATATTTAATAACGGGCTCTTCAGTCTATTAGAGAAACTGAACTCCATCCAATGGCTGGAGGTTAAAGGTAGACAAATATAGATTGGAAATAAGGCATAAAGTTTGAACAGTGAGAGTCATTACCCCTTGGAATAATTTACTGTGGTCGTGGTGGATTCTCCATCTCTGACAGGTGTTAAATCCAGACTGGCTGTTTTTCTAAAAGCTCTGCTCTAGGAATTATTGTGGGTACCTTCTGCTTGTGTGACACAGGGAGTCAGACTAAATGCTCACAATGGTGCCTGCTGGCCTTGCAACCTATGAGCTCCTGGCTGAGTCGGGAGGGCAGCAGGGCTGTACAGGGGACATGAGGCAGCCGGACCTAGCATTTCCCTCACTTTCCCTCCTTGTTTGTCAGTATCTGGTGGGTTGGCAGGTCCCTCTGCCTCCTTAGAACCCCCTTGTGGACATTTTCCCCCAAGGCAAAAACCGTTTGAGATCAGGACCCTGGCCCCACCCGCTCAGCGCGTGAGGATCCATCAGGCAGACTGGGGACGGTTCTGCTGCCCTCGACTCGTACACTGAGGATAACATTTCAAACCCGTGCTTCCCAGAGTAACTCCGAGCAGCCCAAACTGAGCACCATGGCAAAGCAGGTCTGTCTGCCGAGCACCTAGACAGCCCAGGTGTGTCAAATACAGTCTGCTCCTGAGGTCTGTTCCCCAGCTCACCCCACAGGGCAGGGGGGAGCCCGTTCAGATCCCGCTCACACACACAGGGCTGATTTTGTCCAGCTTGTGCTAAACCAACGGATTCCTTGAAAGGAGCTGTACTGTGGGGTCCCCACCCCTGGTACCCCTGAACAGGGCTCACGTTTGTGGCTTTAGCCAGAAGAGTCCAGTTCAGGTTAAAGCTGAAAATTCTCACAAACTCGGTTTGGCAGGTTGGTGACTGTTCTAGCTGCTATTGAATGGAGAAGCAGAGAGCCTCTTTCCCTGGAGGAGAGGCCTGGGCCAGCACAATAAGGGGACACTCTGGAGAGGCTGTATGAAGCCGTGGGCAGAGAACACCCGCTCAGTCAGGGACGGAGATAGTGTAACAGGGAGAGGAAAGGATGTCCCAGGTCCACGGATCCCTCCCGCAGAGCTGGGATTGGAACCCGAGTCCTGGCTCAGTCTTTTTTGTTGTTATCTGCTCTGCAAAGATTGAGGCAGGTGCATTGCAGGCAGGCTTAGACAGGGCCTGCTCTGGAAGAGCGCTGAGATGAGGACAGAGGGATGAGCACCCGGGGCTGGACACAGAGGGAGCAGGGTATGAAGGACCGTGTCTGAGGAGGGATGCCCCATGTTTTTACCAAGGCACGGCCCTCATCCTTGTTCAGTCCCTTTCCGCACTCAGGGCTGGCTCTGGGGTGCTGAGGCTGGGCCAGGCCGACACAGGGTAACTGTCCTGCCAGAGTCAGGAACCACGAGAAAGGAGACACACACTGAGCTTGAATTGCTGGAGGAAAGTTTATTATCACTTCACTTGTGTGGAGATTGCTGAGAAGAGCAGAGCGGGGTGGAGGGGCAGAGCGCATGAGTAGAACGGGACGAGAAGGGAAGCGGTGGAAGTGACACAGCGACGCACAGCGATGCTTTGGCAGAAGAACTTTGAGCGGGGACACAGGATCTAGTCTCCTCCGGGAAACCGGGGGACCAATTCACTCCAGACCTCAGTGTACTGGGTAGCCCTGTCCCAGGCGAGCTCGCCTCCCTAGGGTTTTGTGCTTACAAACGAAAGAGAACCTCTCTTACAGGGATAATCGTGCCATTTCTGAAAAACCTAGAAAGAAACAGAAAACCCCTGGTGGGGCAGGCTGGGCCGTTCCTGCTCATACAGTGACCCCTCCTCTCCTCGTTTTCTGTGCCCCTCGGAGAAGACCCCAGTCCTGTATGCACAGCCCTGAGAAGAGGGGGTGGCGATGGACCCTGAGCACCCCCAGACTGGGGCAGCCCCATCCTGCAAGAGAGGCGAGGCTCAGAGGAAAGGGGAAGCGCCTTGGTCCTGTGCTACTGCTCCTACTCTCCACCCCACGTGCCCCCCACCCCACAGGGCAGAGTGAGAGAGCGAGGAGCCCTTGCCCCGGACTGGAGCCACCAGCTAAGGAACTGGCTGCTGCCTCCTCCCTGCTGAGTGAGCTGCCCCAGCCAGGCCCCCTCCATGCCCTGCCCATCTGGGTCTGGCATACACCCCATGGAACCTCTGTCCCAGGCTGGGCTCAGGCGCCGTGCAGAGGGGATGTGTCCCATTGCCCCAGGAGTCGTGTCACTTGGCCTGTTCACGGAGCAAGCACGTTCCTGCCCTCAGACCTCGTTTACCCCTCTGCTCTGGGTGTCTGTGTCCGTGCCTGGGGGCTGCCCTGCCAGTAGTATTCCTGCATATTCAGGCCAGAGAGAGCCCAGGAAGGACAGTCCTGGGGCTGGGCTGGCTGGGCTCAGCCCCTCGCAGCACCCCAGGCCCGAGCAGGGAGCTCGCGGGGGCAGAGCCGTCGCAGTGCCCTGTTCCCTGGGTGCGGGTTTCTGCTGCTCTTTGACTCTATCCCCGTTCCAGTGACTGCGGCCCCCTGTTCTCTTCCATCTGCCCAGCACCAGCCTGATGGATTGAGCCTGTAACTGAAATAATGGCATGAAGACCACATATGAACCAGGGTTCTGAGTTAAGGTTATTGGGGCAGCCTTAGTCTGGTACTTCCGTTGACTTTGTGGACCTTCATGCCCTCTTTAATGTCGGTTTTGGTGTAATTTATGAATAGTTAATAAAGTAACAAATAATTTAATGTTTTAGATTAGGTTAATTTGATTATTACTAGACTGTTGATTAAGCACAGTTAACGCATTGTGATTAACTCAAAAAATTAATAGCAATAAAAAATTTATTGTGATTAATCACGATTATTTTTTTTAATCGCTTTACAGCCCTTAATAATTTCATGTTTTAGTTAAAATGTTAATCGATTATTACAGAAGCCCAGGGTCTGTCATTTGGCTGTTTGTCTCTGTCTAACACACCTGGCTCAGGCTGTTTCCCAGTGATAAATGGAATTTGGGTTGAGAGCCCCAGCCTGCCCCTCGCTCCCCACACCCACTGGCATGTAGGCCTGTGCAGACACAGCCCCATGGACTGGCGGCAGCAGGGAATTTGTTGTGTTTTTGCCCCCTTTCCTGTTCACAGGCCTGTATGCAAACTGACCCGTCATTATCCACAACCTGGTAGTCGTCTGCCTGGCCATTCAGAACTTCTTCCCCTCCCCGTGGTGCCTGTGGAGCACGGTCACTTTACACCACCGTCCTGCGGGGTCTGCTCCCTGGCGGCAGCTTCTGCTAACGATTCTCCTGAGGAGACTGGGGGGCACTTTTCACAAGCAGCTGGGTGTGCACGCAAATGCCTTGGGTAAACACAAAACCCCCGAGTGGTCAAATAGATTGCTCCTCCCCAAATTCATTGTGTGGATGCAGAGTTTGCACAGTTCAGCCTGTCAACACGCTGGTGTCAGTGGAGTAGGGGCTGCGACAGCGACTCAGAGCCATCACCTTAAACAGCTCCGCAGAGTCCCCCGGCACAGAGTTGTGTGTGTATGATTGTGGTGTGTGACATGTCGTGTCTGTTTGGCAGGCACTGTGCAGTATGTCTCTCCTGCCTGTCCTGAGCAGAGACATGACCGACCCAGGAAGTGGTAAGTTAGGTGAGATAAGGGTTTCTCGCCTGACTCCCTCCCAGCATGGCGCAGGAAGAGAGAGGCGCAAGGATCTGCACTCCAGAGCGCGCTGGGCCAGCTCGATCCAGTATCTCAGGAACGTGTTGGTCAGAGGGCTGCCAGGGTGGTAGGTTCTCGGCGTCTGAGCCCGCCTGCTATCTGTAATGCGGAGATGACCCTGCACAGTGCTCGTTTGGTTTCAGCTTATTGGGTTGCCCCTTCTCCCAAACCGTGAAACTGAGCATGGAATTATCTGACCATCTCCAGTGTTGATCCTGCAGAGAAAAAGGAGAGCAGAGCCCCTGTCAAAACCAAGATAAAACAGCTAGAGACGTGCCCAGGAGCCGAGGGGCCATGGGCAGGGCACGGGCAGAGGCTGCCCAGTGACACTGGAGACATGGATCATTGCTATGAATGTCAGCGCTGACAACCAGGGCTACATTTACTGGCAGCTGAAGTTACACCAGGACCTGCCCAAGCCTCAGAAACATGAAAATAGCAAGTGAAGGGAGAGTCTCCAGGATCCCCTGTCCCTGCCATCCCCACATCACCGAGGGGAGTGCACCCCGACCTGTTCTCAGGTTCCACGTCCATCTCCAGCACAGCCTGACTGGCAACACCTGCAGCGTCATCCCACGCGCTGTCCCGCAGCCCCACGCTGCTGCCCCCGGTCTCTCTCGCGTGCACAGACCCATGCGACGACACTCCCAAAGCGCAGCCACAGGAGAGTTACTCTGATCTCCGCTGCAGAGATCACAGCGGCTGGTCTGGGGGATGGGGGTGTGGGATGAAGCTGGGGGTCGCACTGTCGGGGATCAGGGGCTGCAGCAGAATTAGTCACCTGGAGACCCACCCAGAGCAGCTAGCCGGCTGCAGGCCCCCAGCCTGACTGCACCCCCGCCTGGGCAGGAAGGGCAGCTGGCTGGCTCTTAGCCCAGCAGCTCTTGGGCTGCTCAGTGTCTTCATGCCACGGCCGCCATCCTCCCTGTGCCTGCTGCTCCTCCCCGTGCTCCTGTCCTGCTCCAGCCCTGCTCCTCCTCCTTCTCCTGCTTGTTTCCCAGCCCTGCTCCTGCTCAGTCCTGGCCGCCTCAGCTTGCTCCTGGTCCCGGCTTCCTTACCCTGACCCTGGGCTCCAGCTCTGACCCTTGATGTGCCCCCTGGGTCCACTCCCGGGTCTGACCCTCGGCTTGGCTATTAATGCCAGACTCCGGCTCTGACCCTTGTATTGGAGCCGCTTCCTGCTCCTGCTCCGACCATTAATCCTGATGGCCCACGGCCCCGCCTCTATCGTGTGTCCCTTGGGCTGTTTGCTGGGGAGGGAAGCAGAAGCTGTATGCGCCGGGAGTGGGCTGCCAGCACCTCAGCCAATGGACGGATTCGGGAATGTTGGCGAAAATCCCCTTGTTCTGTCCACGTGTTCAGGGATTCGGGTGGGTCCTGATCCCCCCTTCCCTGTCCCTGAACAGAGTTCTGGATTATTAATTCCCCAGGGTTTTCTACAGGGCCGTGACCCTTGTGGGCAGCTCCTCCGTGAGCGGGTGCAGGTGGAGCTGCCGAGGGGCAGAGGCTGATGTTGCCCCAGGCTCAGTGGACCCCCTGAGGTGTGAAAGGCTGCGACGTGGCCCAGGAGGTCTCTGTCTCTGGCATTTTGTCACGGTGAGAAGTGAGGAGGCCAAGAGCAGCCGGGCGTGTTTAGCAAGTGA
>NC_133769.1:9964372-9985863 GCF_003597395.2 Chelonoidis abingdonii
GTTCTGTTACTTTCTTTCTTGGGCCTGTCCTGTAGTAGGTGACTTCTGGGTAACCTTCTGGCTCTGTCAATCTGTTTCTTCTCTTCTCCAGGTTGGTACTGTAGTTTTTAGACCACTTGATAGAGATCCTGTAGATGTGTGTCTCTGTCTGAGGGATTGGCGCAAATGAGGTTCTATTTTAGGGCCTGGCTGACACCATCAAATTAGGCCTGAATAAAGACTGGGAGTGGCTGGATCACTACAAAAAGTAATTGTCCCTCTGTTGATACTCATACATTCTGGTCAACTGTTGGGAACAGGCCACATTCACAGTGTTTGAATTGGCCTCGTTAGCACTGACTCCCCATTTGGTAAGACAACGTCCATCTTTTCATGTGCTGTAATATATACACCTGCCTATTGTATTTTCCACTCCACGCATCGTATGTAGTGGGTTTTAGCCGATGAAAGCTTATGACCAAATAAATGTGTTAGTCTCTAAATTGCCACAAGGACTCCTCATTGTTTTTACCCAGCGGATAGTACCTAGTGGGTAGGGGATAGTGGATAAGGGATAGATGAAATCTCCCATTGTTTTTTTTTATTTTTATAGCTTCTCTAATCTCCCAGTCACTATCACCATCCAGGTCAGCTGGGTGGTAGCACATCCCTACTGCTGTGATGCTGGGTAATGCTGTGTGGGGCACTGGGTGCACGTGGATGTGAACATGGGGCTGGGAATTCCCTGTGCTTGTGCTCTGGGGGGCTGGGGGAACTGTGGTTTCTGCTGTCTCCGCTCTGTAGTGCCCCTGCAATGCTGTTTAGTGCTTTGGCCCGTAGCTATTGTGGGAGCAGTTGCTCCGGGTTGGCATAGAACAGGGGCAGGTCACAGACCCATTACCCAGCAGGGCTCTGTCTAAGGCATGAGGACAGGACAAGGACATCTCTGGATGGGAGGGAGGGACAGTCAGAAATCTTCTAGCTTTCCTGCAAGTCTCCCTTCGTGAGGCAGGTTTTCCAGACCTCACGTCATTTTGAAGCTCTTTTCTGAGCTATCCAATTTGTTAACGTCCTGTCTGAGGAGCGGATCCCAGACCGGGACTCGGTGCCCAGTGCTGGTCTCACTAGTGCTGCATACCTTTAACACCCCATCCCTGCTCCAACGCGATCAGCCTGTGCTCAAGTCATGCCCAGGCGCCCGACACCTGGGCTGTGGTGGCTCCCACCTCACCTCTTCCCCTCCCTGCTCTGACCCTTGCACGAGGCTCCTACCACCAGCTGCTGCTGCCTGGTGAGTCGTCCTCCTTTCTTCTCCTCTCCTCCATTCCACCCCCTTTCGGAGCTCCCCGCAGCTGGCCCCATCCCTTGTCCTCACCTCCCTCCCCTTGAGCCCTCTGGGGCATTTGAGGATGTGAGGGGCGAGCCAGCAGTAGTGGGGAGAGTGAAGAGGGGAGCAGAGGGGATCCCTGACTATAGGTCCATCAATGTCTATTAGCTAAGAGGGGTAGGGATGGTGTCCCTCGCCTCTGTTTGCCAGAAACTGGGAATGCGCGACAAGGGATGGATCACTTGATGATTCCCTGTTCTGTTCACTCCCTCTGGGGCATCTGGCACTGGCCTCTGTCGGTAGACAGGATACTGGGCTAGATGGACCTTTGGTCTGACCAGGAGCGACGCCAGGGTTTTTGGCACCCTAGTCGGGGGTCCTTCCACACTCCTGGTCATTGGCGGCAATTCGGCAGCGGGAGGGGGTCCTTCTGCAGCTTCCGGTCTTCGGGGCACTTCAGCGGCGGGTCCTGGAGCGAGTGAAGGACCCGCCACAGAATTGCCGCCAAAGACCCGGAGCGCGAAAGGACCCCCCGCAGCCGAATTGCCGCCGAGAGCGGCAAAATGCCGCCCCCCCTCCAAATCCTGGTGCTCTAGGCGACTGTCTAGGTCGCCTAAATGGAAGCGCCTGCCCTGGGCCTGACCCTGTAAGGTCGTTCTTATGCTCTGAGTAACTTAACACAAGTGAAATAGCCTTCCAGAGACCTAGTAGCAGATCACTGAAAGTGTTAACGGGCCATTAAAGCGTTAATGAAACCATTAAACAGGCATTTTTCAATGCTTAGGGAGCCTTTGGTCACATTCATCTGGCTTTTATATTGTAGGAAAATGTGTTATTTGGGTTAAAAACTGTTTCCAAACCACTGGTCAGTAATTCCCATGCTATGTGACCTGTCAGTAATTCTCCATGCATCTGAATAGGTGGGTTTTTACCCAGGAAAAGTGATGCCCAGATAAATCTGTTAGTCTTTAAGGTGCCACCAGACACCTCATTGTTTTTGTGGATTCAGACTAACACAGCTACCCCTCTGATACCTGCTGCCATGCCATGCAAGTTATTCTCTACCCAGAAGAAGTATTTTTCACTAACCTGGCTCAAGGAGGAGCAGGCATAGCCAGTGAGCTTATTTCTTGACCTAGTTGTTTTCTTCCAACCCAGTTTAAGTAAGCGAGCCTGGCAGGGAATTCTGTGGAAGAAAGGTGATTAAAGAACTGCCTTAACACAGGCTATCAGGGACAAACCCTTTTGAAAAAGGAGAGATTAGGCTTCAGGTTGGTGCAGGTAGCCTGAAAAACCAAGTCTATCTATACAGTATGCACCGAACTCCGCCACACAGCGGAGAATCCATCTGGCGATGGATCTATAGCTGTTCAGTTCCCACAGAGAAATGTTCTTAGTGCTTTAAGGTGAGCAGGGGGAGGATCTCGCGGTGGTGGGGCCAGCAGCAGGGTGAGGAGGGGAGTAGTGAGCCAGCAGCATGGCAGGCCTGGGGGTCTGGGTCTCCTATCCAAATGGGAAAACCAAGTTCCTCCCTTGTTCTTCTCGTTATCTGATCCCCAGCTTCCCACCCTGGGTGAGCCTGGGCGATGCAGTACTTAACTCCTTGAATACAAAACAAAAAAGGCCGAATCCACCTCTCCCTAAGGCCGATTGCCATTCAAACTAGTAAGCTAACATAAAGAGATTTTCCACCCCCGCTTTCCTGTAGCATAACCAGAAGAAAAAACCAAAACCTCAACAGGTTTAAAAACAGAACTTATATAAAAGAAAGAAAATACAGAAAAATATAACCACTGCATTAAGATGTCAATGTACAGGCTCTTGCTTATAAGAATTAGGAAATAACACAGTCCTGATTCAAAAATAGCCATTTAAACCAGTCCATGGCAATTACACGCCATTGTAAATACACCAAGCACCATAACACCTATTGCTTGTTTCCCTTGTACTCACACTTGATAGTAGAGTATTAGAAGGAGTGGGAGTTAGCCAGAAAGGTTTCCATTCCATAGCCGGGAGAAACAAAAGCTCGAGTCCCAACATTCCCGCCCGCTGGACACATTTTTTTTTTTTTTTTTTAAAAAATTCCAGTTTCTGATTGGTCTCTGGTCAGTGTTTGGTTTTCCTTTGTTCACCCTTACTCAAGTAAAAGAAACAATTAACCCTTACCTATCTACTTATGACAGGAACATCCAGCGTCAGGTCCAATCCGACCGGCCGCACTTGCGAGGGGACCCACGAGGACATGGGCTTACTATCACTGTGACAAACAGAGGCCACATATGGGCCCACGTGCCCCAAGCTCAGGGACAGACCGAGCCAACCCAACCCGCAGAGGGTTGACTGGTCAAGACAGTCAGAGGAGGGGCAACATACCCAGGAAAAAGGGGGCTGGCAGCATACCACCTGTGAAGGAGAAGAGGAGGTCCAGGTCGCTCCTCTGGGGGGCTGATGCTCCACTCCGAGTTTTTGGTTTACAGGGTGGGGCGCGGGCTGCGCCTGCCGAAAGAGTGCCTTGTTTCCTGAAGGTGATAGAGAAAGGTCACTGGGTAACTGGACATGGGTGCAGAGGGTGACGCTGGCCTGGACGTAGGTGGTGCCTCAGATCGGATGGTGTCCCGACACCCTATATGAACCTGATTGGCATGGGTGGGACGCATTCAAGGTGCCCGTGGCGAGGGTACAACCCTGAAGTGGGGGCCAAGGAGGGCCCCAAGGACCTGGGGGTAACATCCCATTGCCCATGGAAGTGTTATGGGAGGGGCCTCGAAGGACTGGCAATAACGTCCGGAGGTGCCCTGGTCTGACTCTAGTCAGAGTCAGTGAAGGGCACTGGCCCGCGGCAAGCGGGGAAGGGTACTCTGCCCGAGGCGCAGGACCCTAACCTGGTGGGGAGGGAACACCCAGGGTCACTGGCTCCAGAGAGGCTGCGGCTTCAGACCCGGCCAGCAGAGAGAGCAGGTCCCCATCCCTGTCCCAGCTGCTGAGATCCAGACAGAGTTGGCAGAAAGATCCTCTTTGGCGGAAGCCAGGGACCAGGCTGACTTAGTGCGGAACAGACCTGAGGAGAGGTTTGCAAGGAGCGGTTCCTGTGGAGAAGGGGTTCCTGTATCGAGAATGGGCTCCCCCAGAGGAGGTAGAGTCATGGGTGGACTCAGGAGGCAGCTTTTGGTGGTTCCCCGAAGTTTCGCAGCAAGTAGCCTGTCCCTGGCCCAATGACATCCTCTCGCAGGGCACCCAGGGAATCCAGCGCACCAGGCAGAGGCTGCTACAGAACTTTAACTGGCCTGGGTCTTTACCTATGTCCGACGTACTGACAATCCTGTGACCCCTGCAGAGGGTTTGGGAAGGTCCAAGGACAAGGGGACCAGCGCCTTAAGGCCTTTGCCCATCAATAAGAAGAACCTTCCAGAAGGTGGCCCTGGACATAGTGGGACTTCTCAGCAAGACGACTCGGTCGGGGAAGAAATACTCCTGGTGGTGTAGAATTTCGCCACTCGCTACGCCGAGGCAGTGGCACTTGTCCTCTATCGAAGGCAGACACCATGGCAGAGATGCGTTTTGCTGACAATTTTCCAGGCCGGGTGGGGCTCCCAAGGAAGTCCCTTTAACGGGACGCGGGGTCCAACTTCATGTCAGCCGCTGCTCCGGTGCTTGTGGGAAAATGTGGGGTCCGGCATCAACTGGGCCTCAGCGTATCAGCCCCCAGTCCAGCAGGCCTGGTGGAAAAGGTTCAAGGGACAACGAAGATGATGCTAAAAATTTTGAACCAAGCAACCCCAGGACTGGGGGCAAGTACTTACCTCACCAGCTGTTCGCGGTACAGGGAGGTACCCCAGGAATCTACCGGGTTTTCGTCTTCGAAACTGTTGTGTGGAAGTGGGTAAGGGAGCCGCCTAGACTGATGAGGGACGATGGGAAGGAAAGGCCACTCCGAGGGAGATCAGTGGTGGAGGTATGTCCTGACCTTCGGGAAAGACTGGCCGAGCTCCATGGGCCTGGCAGGGAGATCTGGCCCGAGCCTCAGAGGAAGCAAGAAGGTCTGGTATAACCGCACGGCCCGGGCCCGTGCCTTTGCCACTGGGACAGGTGATGGTTTTCATCCCTGTGAGGAAAAACACACTCCAGGCTTCCTGGGAAGGGCCGCTTAAAGATTATCAAGCAAGCTAAATGAAGGTAAACTATGGTGGTGGAGCTGTCAAACCAGGCACCATCAACCGCAGGGTGTACATGTGAATATGAATGATGCCACACTATGAACAGGGGAATGTGGTGTTGGCCCGTGTGTGGACATTGGGAGGAGCAGGGAGATGACCTCTTTAGTGGATCTATCCCTGGGACAAAAAGCTGGTTCCCCCTGGGGAGATTCCCGCATCTCTGATCAAGCTGACCAAGGGCCCGCACGCTGAGATCAGAGGGGTTGTGCCATCTATACCAACGCTGTTTTCCAACCAGCCTGGACCGCACTAATTTGACTGTCCACAGGGTGGGAGACCAGGTTCACATCCTCCTAAAGATGCCTCTTTTCGGGTCACTTGGTAAACTGCCCAGGACCTAGAAAGAGAGGTCAGGACATGCTGGGCTTTGGGGTGATCAAGCCGTCTTCCAAACCCTTGGGCCTCGCAGTGGTGCTGGTCCCCAAAAGGTATGGGGTCTATCCGGTTTCTGTGTGGACCTATCGAAAAGCTCATATGCATCACCATATCTGGATGCCAACCATGCCATGGCCTGACAGCTCCTAGACAGCTGGGAGGAGCTCGGTGCCTCACCATCATGGATTCTTACCAAGGGCTACTGGCAGTGCCTCGCTGGACGCAGATGCCAGGCCTGAAATCGGCCTTTAATCACCTCTCTGGGCTATACGAGTTTCTGATCCTGCCCTTTGGCCTCAAGGGAAGCCGCCGGCCACCTTCCAGCGCCTGGTGGATCAGCTACTGAGGGGATGGAGAGTTTTTGGGCCGTGGTAATATTGGACGACATCTGCGTCTTCAGCCAGACCTGGGAGGACCACGTGTCCAGTAACACAGTCCTGCGCTGACTCAGGGAGGCTGGGTTCACCGTAAAGGCTGAGAAGTGCAAGGTGGGGATGGCTTGACAGTTAATCTTACCTGGGCTATCGGGTGGGGAGCGGCTGCCTGAAGCCGGAACCAGCCAAGGTGGAAGGGTCAAGAGACTGGCCACTCTCAAACCAAAAGCGTCCACGGCCTTTTAATTGGTGATGGCGGGGTACTATCGATGGTTGGGGTTCATGCCCCACTTTAGTGCAGTAGCCGCCCCCCTCACTTAGCTCTGGCAAAAAGGGGAACAGACAAGGTGGTCTGGATGAGCAGTGCCAGGAGGATCTCCGGGCGCTGAGGAGGCTCTGGTCAGTGGCCCAGTTCTGGCACCCAGACTTTACAAGCCCCTTTATGGTGTTCACTGACGCTCAGACACGGGACTGGGGCGGTGTTTAATGCAGGAGATGAAAAGGGGGAGAGACCCCAGTCGTGTACTAGAAAAAGTTCTACCCTGGAACAAGAACTTACCACATCGAGAAGGAATGCCTGGCCCATGGTGTGGGCCCTAAAAACTGGAGCCCATATCTCATTTGGGCGACACTTCACCGTGTAACCGACCACTCTTCCCCTGACTGCTGCACCAGATGAAAGGAGCCACGCCAGGCTTCCTAAGTGGAGCCTGCTCCTGGCAGGATTATGACATGGAGTGGTCCTATGTGAGGGAAGTGCCACCCTGATAGCGGATGCGTTGTGCCGGAGGGGGGCCACTGAAAATTTCCCCCAGCATCACTGGGCAGAGTGAACGCTGCTCAGTTCAGTCCCTTGAGGGGAGAGATATGGTGGAGTAAAAGGGGCTGTATGCATGGGGATGGGAGAGCAAGGGGGCTTTAGGTATGAACAATATCTGAGCCTGTAACCTGAGCTAGGCAGGCAGGGAGGGGAGGTCAACAGCTTTTGCCCGGGAAGCTAGAAAAGGAAAGGTGGCTGGAGGGAGTTAGTTTAGTTTTTGGTTTTTGGGCTGGATGGGGGAATGCAGGGTATCCTAAGCCTGGGATCCAAGCACCCTGAACCCCGCAGAAGGACTTGGATTGAGGGGGCCTGACTGTGCCAAAAAGCTCTGCTGTAACCTCATTCCTGTTGTCCAACAAACTTCTGTTTACGGGGTGGCTGGAGAGTCACTGTGAGTTCAGGAAGAGGGTGCAGGGCGCAAGAAACTCCCCCACATTTGTGACAAAGTGCTCTCCTAACTGGTTTTTGAATGTTACATACTTGATTTCTGATTTGTGCCATTTATTCTTTTGCAACAGAGACTGTCTGGTTTGGCCATGTGCATGGCAGAGGGGCATTGCTGGCACAACGATGGCATATAGCATGTTGGTAGATGTGTAGGTGGATGAGCCTGGAGGTCTGGCTATTGATTAGGTTATGATTGGTGTCTTTGAAAATAGATATGTGGACAGAGTTGGCACTGGAGTTTGTTTGTAAGGGGTTTTTGGTTTCCTGGTTCGTGGTTTTTTTGTTTTGGTGGTGTGTAGTTGCTGGTCAGTATTTGCCAGTTGGGGGGCTGTCTGGAGTCGGGGACTGGGCCTGTCTCCAAGGTCTGTTATGAGGGGATCGTCCTTCAGGATAGTTGTAGATCTTGATGATGCCTGGAAAGGTTTAGTTGGGGGCTGTAGGTGACGGCTAGTGGATTCTGTTACTTTCCTTTCTTGGCCTTGTCTGTAGTAGTGACTTCTGGGTAACCTTCTGGCTATGTCAATCTGTTTCTTCTTCTCCAGGTTTTGGTACTGTAGTTTTTAGACCACTTGATAGAGATCCTGTAGATGTGTGTCCTCTTGTCTGAGGGATTGGCGCAAATGAGGTTCTATTTTAGGCCTGGCCTTGACAGCATCAAATTAGGCCTGAATAAAGACTGGGAGTGGCTGATCACTACAAAATGTATTGTCCCTCGTTGATACTCATACATTCTGGTCAACTGTTGGGACAGGCAGTGCCTGGTACACTCTGGTCCCCCCAAAACCTTGCCTGGGGAACCCCAAGGCCCAGACCCTCTGGATCTCAACACAAGGAAAGTAAACCCCTTCCCCCACCGTTGCCTCTCCCAGGCTTCCCCTCCCTGGGTTACCCTGGAAGATCACTGTGATTCAAACTCCTTGAATCTAAAAACAGAGGAAAATTCACCTCCTGCTTGTCTTTCCCCCTCCCAGACTCTCCCTGAGAGAGACAGTAATCCTAACACAGAAATTAGCCTCTCTCTCCCCCTTCCCTCCTTTCTCCCCACCAATTCCCTGGTGGATCCAGACCCAGTCCCTTGGGGTGTCACCAGAATAAAAAAACAATCAGGTTCTTAAACAAGAAACTTTAATTAAAGAGAGAAAAACAGTAAAAATTCTCTTTGTAAATTTAAGATGGATTAGGTACAGGGTCTTTCAGCTACAGACACTGGAAATACCCTCCCAGCCTAAGTATTCAAGTACAAATTAAAATCCTTCCAGCCAAATACAAATTTGAACTCCTCCCAGCCAAATGCACATTTGCAAATAAAGAAAACAAACATCAGCCTAACTTGCCTTTCCTCCCTAGTACTCACTGTTCTGAACTGATAAGAGCCTGTATCGGAGAGATTGGAGAGAAACCTGGTTGCACGTCTGGTCCCTCTGAGTCCCCAGAGTGAACAACCACCAAACACTAACGCACACACACCAACTTCCCTCCCTCCAGATTTGAAAGTGTCCTGTCCCCTGCTTGGTCCTCTGGTCAGGTGACAGGCAGGCTACTGAACTTGTTAACCCTTTACAGTCAAAGAGAGATGAAGTACTTCAGTGCTAATAACTGCTACTATCTGTTTATGACAGGGGGGCAGTCAGGGGACAGGCAGTGGTTGGATAGGCATGGGAGTCCCAGGGGTTTGTCAGGGGATAGGCAGGGGGTGGGGTCCTAGAAGGGAAGTTGGGGACAAGGAGAATGGAGGCTTAGATAGGGGGTGGGGTTCTGGGGGGCAGTTAGGGACAGGGGTCACGGGGGGGGCAATCAGGGGACAAGGACCAGCGGTGCTCAGATAGGGGCAGGGGTCCCGGAAGGGGGCAATCAGGGGACAAGGACCAGCAGTGCTCAGATAGGGGCAGGGGTCCCAGGAGGGGGTGATCAGGGGACAAGGACCAGCGGTGCTCAGATAGGGACAGGGGTCAAGGGAGGGGTCCATCAGGGGATAAGGACCAGTGGTGCTCAGATAGGGGGTGGGGTCCCAAGGGGCAGTTAGGGGCAGGGGTCCCAGGAGGGGGCAATCAGGGGACAAGGACCAGCGGTGCTCAGGTAGGGGGTGGGGTCCCAAGGGGCAGTTATGGGCAGGGGTCCCAGGAGGGGGCAATCAGGGGACAAGGACCAGCGGTGCTCAGATAGGGACAGGGGTCCCGGGAGGGGGCAATCAGGGGACAAGGACCAGCAGTGCTCAGATAGGGGGTGGGGTCCCAAGGGGCAGTTAGGGGCAGGGGTCCCGGGAAGGGGCAATCAGGGGACAAGGACCAGCAGTGCTCAGATAGGGGGTGGGGTCCCAAGGGGCAGTTAGGGGCAGAAGTCCCGGGAGGGGGCAATCAGGGGACAAGGACCAGCGGTGCTCAGATAGGGGCAGGGGTCCCAGGAGGGGGTGATCAGGGGACAAGGACCAGCGGTGCTCAGATAGGGACAGGGGTCACGGGAAGGGGCAATCAGGGGACAAGGACCAGCGGTGCTCAGATAGGGGTGGGGTCCCAAGGGGCAGTTAGGGGCAGGGGTCCCGGGAGGGGGTGATCAGGGGACAAGGACCAGTGGTGCTCAGATAGGGGCAGGGGTCCCGGGAGGGGGCAATCAGGGGACAAGGACCAGCGGTGCTCAGATAGGGGCAGGGGTCCCAGGAGGGGGCAATCAGGGACAAGGACCAGCGGTGCTCAGATAGGGGTGGGGTCCCAAGGGGCAGTTAGGGGCAGGGGTCCCGGGAAGGGGTGATCAGGGAGCGGGGGGGGTTCAATGGGTTGGGGTTTCTGTGGGGGGCAGTTGGAGGCAGTGGATGGGGGCAGGCTGGGGCTTCCCTCCCCCTGGAGTGTCCTGGTTTTTGAATGTTACAATGTGTCTCCCCACCCCCCTCCACTCACAGTGCTGCCGCATAAGGACCCCCTCCTTCCTTTCCAGTTGGTAGTGGCCAAGGGAATGCTGGGTAATATAGTTCTTTCCCTGCTCCAGGGCTAGTTCTATAGGCAGGGAGCTAACCAAGGAACTACAGCTTCCAGGGCCCCCTATTGATGCTCAGCTCCCAGGCTGGATCTCTCCTAGCTGCCGCCCCAGCACATGGGCTGCCCCAAGCACCTGCTTGCTTTGCTGGTGCCTAGAGCTGCCCCTTATTAAAGTGCACATGGAGCAAGTCAGCCCAGCTCACCATGCGATCCAGATCCCTGCGTAGACCTGACGCCTCCGTCACTATTTACCGC
The DNA here is from genome assembly GCF_003597395.2 of Chelonoidis abingdonii. NCBI lineage: Eukaryota > Metazoa > Chordata > Testudines > Testudinidae > Chelonoidis > Chelonoidis abingdonii. Next base: position 9,975,136 of record NC_133769.1, read on the forward strand.
TCCAGCAATCTCACTGTCACCGGCAGCCTTCCCCCCCACTGATTTTGTTTTGTCTCCCACATCCCTGAGAAAGAGACTGAATAGCCCTGTGCCAAGAGAACAGATCCACATGGGTCTGTCTACACAGTACAGAAAAATCCATGTCAGGCCCGTGCCCGCCGACTCCGGCTCACAGGGCTCGGGCTGTGGGGCAGTTTCATTGCTGTGCAGGCTTCCAGGTTTGAGATGCAGCCTGGGCTCCAGGACCCTGTGAGATCTGCCAGGAAATCCCCTCGGCCAGGGCTGCACTCAGGTCACATGGTGCTAATTGCTAACGGGCACAAGCCGAGTGCCTTGCAGGGTCCGAGTGCCTGGGTCAGCACAGTGCCCTTCATCTGCCCCACCTGTGCTCTCCTCCCAGCATGACAGTGGGTGTGTCTGGCAGAGCCATGGCCCAGGGCAGGCCAGAGCTCAGAGCAGAGCCCAGGAGCTGGAGCGGGAGGGATTGGGTGAAGCCAGCAGGGCACAGGGAGGCTGTGGCTGTGCCGAGTGGGGTGGGGGCCAGGAAGGTGAAGGGGGATGGAGCGAGGGAGGCGGCTCTACCTGCTCTCCCCATTGGTCCTGGGGAGGGGAGAGGCGCTAACACGGGGTCCTGTCCCTTCACGGCCCTTGCTGCCCGGGGGAGGCAGGGTCCCAGAACAGAGCTGGACTTGCTTCTGCTGCTCCCTGCACTGGGGGTGGGGGGTAACTAGCTTTGTTATTTCTTCTCCCAGGCTCATTGCCAGCACCAGAGGCACGGGGCCCATCTCGCCTCCATTCAGAGTCCTGGAGAAAATAAAATGCTGGCCCATTACATCAAGCGGTACCACAAAGAGAACCGCGCCGTCTGGATTGGACTCTCAGACCCTATGGAGGTGAGTGCCCGGTGCCCGCTCTGCCTCTGGCAGCCCCTCCCCAGCCCCTGGGCTTTGGGTCTCTGCTCAGTGAGGTTGTTGTTTGGGGTGGGGGTGGCACCAGAGCAGGGTTTCCATTGGAACGGGGTGAAAAGGGGCAGTAACCGCCTGGGTTTTCAGTCACAGGATCGATCCCCAGTGCCCGGTGCAGAGTATAAGCTGCTGTTACTAATATTCACGTTCATGACACTAGTGCCCAGGGACCCACCACACCGACCATACACGCCCGGCACGAGAGTCAGCCCCGCCCCACACGGACGAGACGTCTAGACGAGGGCTCGGGGAAAGGGGCAGCCCCACGGGCAGAGCGACCAAAGCGAGGGCAGCAGAGCCCTGGGAGTGCTGTCGCTCTGTGTATTCGTCCTCAGCGTGGGCTGAGTGAGGGGGGGTCACCTGGCCAGAGGTGCGTCAGCTCCAGGCCTGGAGGGGGAGCCCCGCAGGGTCCCGATACCCACCCGACACAGGCTCAGGAAAGGGCAGTGACTGGGGCTGGCAGGAACGGGGAGGTTGCAGATCCCCCCCGGCTACAGAGGGTTCATCACTTACAGCTGAAAGGGAGCCACCGTGGCTCTTGTTGGGCCCTGGGCCAGTCCAGTCGCCAGTCAGGGCTCTGCAGGCCAGTGGTGGGGGGCCCCCCATCCAGTCTAGTCTCTAGTCCAGCAAACAGGCTGGTTTCCAGGACAGGCTCAATTAGTGTCTCTCCCTGGGACCCTGCTCAGCAGCTGCTTCTCTCCCTTGAACTAAGGGGCAGGATGCCAGCAGGGATACTGTGTGTGGTTGTGTATGTGACGTGCGACTTGCACAAGGACGGCGCAGACTCCTGCACCAGGCTCCCTCCAGCCGACAGGCTGTTGTCACTTGCTAAACACGCCCGACTGCTCTTGGCCTCCTCACTTCTTACAGTGATCAAAAGCCAGAGACAGAGACCTCCTGGGCCACGTCACAGACTTTCACTCCTGGGGGGGTCAAGTGAGAGTGGGGCAGGAGGGGACCCAGGCGGCACATCAAGGGTCAGAGTCGGAGCCCAGGGGCAAGGTAAGGAAGCCGGGACCAGGAGCAAGCTAAGGTGGCCAGGACTGAGCAGGAGCAGGGCTGGGAAACGAGCAGGAGCAGGAGGAGGAGCAGGGCTGGAGCAGGACAGGAGCACGGGGAGGAGCAGCAGGCACAGGGAGGATGGCGGCCATGGCATGAACACACGGAGCAGCCCGAGAGCTGCTGGGCTAAGAGCTGGCCAGCTGCCCTTCCTGCCCAGGCAGGGGGTGCAGTCAGGCTGGGGGCCTGCAGCCGGCTGGTTGCACTGGGTGGGTCACCAGGTGACTAATTCTGCTGCAGCCCCTGATCCCCGACAGTATGAACCCCAGCTTCATCCAGTGCCCCCGTCCCCCAGACCGACCGCTGTGATCTCTGCAGCGGGGAGCAGATTAACTCTCCTGTGGCTGGGCTTTGGGAGCGTCGTTGCGTGTGTCTATGCACACAAGAGAGACCAGGGGCAACAGCGTGAGGCTGCGGGACAGTGCGTGGGATGACGCAGCAGGTGTTGCTGGTCGGGCTGTGCTGGAGATGGACGTGGAACCTGGGGGCAGGTCAGGGCACGCTTCCCTCGGCGATGTGGGAGTGGTAGGGGCAGGGGGTGCTGGAGACTCTCCCTTCACTTGCTATTTTCATGCTTCCGAGGGTTGGGAAAGTCCTGGTGTAATTTCAGCTGCCAGTAAATGTAGCCCTGGTTGTCAGCGCTGACATTTCATAGCAATGATCAGTGTCTCCAGTGTCACTGGGCAGCCTCTGCCCGTGCCCTGCCTGTGGCCCCTCGGCTCTGGGACACGTCTCTAGCTGTGTGAACTTGGGTTTGACAGGGGCTCTGCTCTCCTTTGTCTCTGCAGGATGAATGCTGGAGATGGTCAGATAATTCCATGCTCAGTTTCACAGCTTGGGATAATGGGCAACCTGATAGTCCAAGAAAAAACGAGCACTGTGTGGTGTTAGAACGTCCAGGTGAGTCAGTGGATCAGACCCACATGCACCTACAAGGGGAACCCTGGAAGTGCTCTAACCACCCAGGTTCTGATCCTGCGCGCTCTGGAGCACAGATCCTTGCTCCTCTCTCTTCCCTGCCCCATGCTGGGAGGGCAGTCAGGAGAGAACCCCTTGTCTCATCTGGTAAAACTGCTGCTTACTAGCTCCCCTGGGTCAGTTCATGTGTCTGCTCCAGTGACAGGCAGCAGAGACATACTGAGGGCTGGTCTACACTAGGGGGCAAGATCGATCTAAGATACGCAACTTCAGCTACGTGAATAACGTAGCTGAAGTCGAAGTATCTTAGATCGAGTTACCTACCATCTTCAAGGTGCGGGATCGATGTCCGTGGCTCCCCGTCGACTCCGCTACCGCCGTTCGCATTGGTGGAGTTCCAGAGTCAACAGGAGCGTGTCCGGGGATCGATATGTTGCGTCTAGATGAGACGCGATATATCAATCCGTGAGAAATCGATTGCTACCGCCGATACGATACGGCCGGTAGTGAAGACGTACCCTCACATGCACACCCCTGGCCCCAGACAGGGACTCTGCTGTGCTGTTAACGGGTGATGGCTCTGAGTCGCTGTTGCACCCCTGCTGTGCAAACACTGATCCACACAATGATGTGGGAACCAGAGCTGCATTTTGCCCCTCGCGGGGTCGTGTTACTCACAAACATTTGCACACACGCCGGCTGCTTGTGAAAGTGCTGCCCAGTCTCGAAGTGTTCACAGATTGAGCACTAATGACTGTTCCCACGGAAACTGGCTCCAGGAGGGGATCATTAGCAAAAGCTGCAGCCAGGGAGTACGTGACCGGGCACTCACAGAGCCAGCGGGGAGGGGAAGAAGTTCCAAATAGCCCAGATGGCGACAGCGACCAGCCCAGTGGTTTTCAACCTTTTTGTACTGGTGCCCCCTGTCGCACAGCCAGCCTGTCAGCGTGACCCCATTATGCATTCACAATGAGAGGGGTCATTTAATGTAATGGGGAGTTGGGGCTGTCACCCCACAGAGCTGACAGCTCGCGACCCCCATGTAACCACCTCGTGACTCCATGAGGGTCAGAACCCCAAGTTTGAGAACCCCTGGACTAGCCAGTGTTGGTGGATAACAAGGGGTCACTTTGCAGACAGGCTGTGAACAGGAGAGGGGTGAAATTCACAACGAATCCCCTGCCTGGCCCCGATCATTGGGCACTGTATCTGCGTGGGGCCTGCAGTGCCAGCGGGTGTGGGGAGCGAGGGTCAGGGTCGAGGCTCTCAGACCAATTCCATTTATCACTGGGACAGGCCTGGGCCTGCCATGAGCCGGGTGTGTTAGACAGTCACACGCTGTGGTAACAAGCAGCCCATTGAGCACTGGGCTCTGTAGTAATTGATTCACAACATGACCCAGGTGGGCAGGGCATGGAGGGGGCCTGTCTGTGGGGCAGCTCACTCAGCAGGGAAGGAGACAGCAGCCCAGTTCCTGAGCGGATGCCCCCAGTCCCGCGGCAGGGCTCTCGCTCTCTCCTCTGCCCTCTGGCTGGGGTGGGGGACACGTGGGGTGGGAGAGGTAGGAGCAGTAGCACATTTAATGGGGCAAGGCCAGATGGCTACAGTAAAGTACTGAGAAACAGATATGTTAGCCCCAGGCTAAACAAATCCCTAGTACCCTGGTAACCAAGTGGCAGTTGCTCCAGGTTAATCAAGGCACCTGGAGCCAATTAAGATCTTTCTGAAGGCAGTAGAGATACCTACTTTAATCTAGAACCTTGCAGCCAATCAGGCAGGCTAATCAGGGCACCTGGGTTTTAAAAAGGAGCTCATCCAGTCAGGCAGGAGGAGCAGAGAGGGCCGGTGTGAGGAGGCTGGGACAGAAGGCAAGGAGCTGGAGTGAGAGCGTGTACTGCTTGGAGGATTGAGGAGAAACGTTATCAGACACCAGGAGGAAGGTCCTGTGGTGAGGATAAGAAGGCGTTTTGGAGGGGCCTGGGGAAGTAGCCCAGGGAGTTGTACTGTCCGCACTGTTAGGAGGCACTAAGACAGCTGCAATCCACAGGCCCTGGGCTGGAACCGGAGTAGAGGGCGGCCCGGGTTCGCCTCAACCTCCCAACTCACTGATTGCAGAACACAGGAGGAGTGACCAGGGGGGTTCACAGAGGAAAGATCATGAGTGAAAAAATCCACCAAATAGTGCAGGCCATCAAGGTACGAGGAGGAACTTTGTCAGCACATGAACCAGGCGTCTCCTTTCACTCTGAGCCTCGGCCTGTCTTTCGGCGATGGGGCTGCCCATCTGGGTGCTCAGGGCTCCATCCACCCTCCTTTTCACTCAGGGCTGTGCATAAGGAGTGGGATCTTCCTCCGAGGGGCACAGAACGGGGCATAGGAGGTCACTGTATGAACAGAACGGCCCCAGCCTGCCCCACCAGGGGGTCATTTCTGTTTTTTCTTCTAGTGTTTCAGAAATGGCACGATATACCCTGTTGATTGGAAGATTCTCTTTTGTTTGTAAGCACGAACCTGTGGAGGCAGCTCACCTGGGCTAGAGGGCCTCCCAACCTGGGCTGTGAGTGAATGGGTCCTTCCGGCTTCCCGGGAGACCCAACCCTGTGTCCCCAGCTGCAAAGTCCCTTCTCCGGCAAAGCATCGCTGATTACGCTGTGTACACTCTCTGCTCTGCTCTGCCCCCTCTCTCCACAGTGGCCCCCACGCTCTGCTCTTCTCAGGCAATTCAGCACAAGGTTTGGAAGTTAGATAATAAAAACTTTTCTCCCTCCAGCATGCCCAGCTCATGTGGTGTCTCCTTTCTCGTGTCCTAACTCGGCGATGGACAGTTCCCTGTGTCGCCTGGCCGCCAGCCTAGTCACCCCAGAGCCAGTCCTCATGAGGGCAGGAAAGGGACTGAACAAGGAAGTTAGGGCCCTGACCTTCTGGTAAAACATGGGGCATCGCTCCCCTGAAGACACGGCCTGTTCATCCCACTCCCCTCGTCCAGCCCCGGCGGCTCATGTCCTCCTGTCCCTGCTTTCTGGGTGAAAAGAAGTTGGTTGAGATGGGCCAGCTTTGTTACTGTCTGCTCAAGTTTGTGTCCAGGTTGGTGGTTTGGATTTAGCTGGTGCCAGCAGATGGATGCCAGTGGTATTTGGATGGTGTTTTAGCCCACTCTGGTAGACATTTAGGATGGGATGAGAAGGCCTGGGGTTGTCAGGAGACGATGCAGGTAGAGCTATGGATGATAGTTCCAGTCAGGGCCTTTGTCATGTAAATTTCTCCACTGCTGGAACCTTAGCGCCAAAAAGATGGTTGGTACCAGCATATGAATTCCTCAAAGCTTAACCACCAGCTTAGAACCTGTAGCGCTGCACACACAGGAATTCCAGTGCCTGGTACATCTTGGTCCCCCCAAACTTGCCCGGGACCCCCCAAGACCCAGACCCTCCGGTCTTAACCCCAGGAAAGGAAACCCTTTCCCACCGTTGCTTCCCAGGCTTCCCCTTGGGTTACCCTGGGAGATACTGTGATTAAATCTTGAATGCACAAACAGAGAGGACAATTCACCTTCCCTCCCTCCTTCTTTTTTCCCTCACCAGATCTTCCTGAGAGAGAAGTAATCCTGGCAACCGAGAGAATTAGTTTCTCTCTTCTCCCTGTCCGTCCTTTTCTCCCACCAATCCCGGTGAATCGAGACCCAGTCCCCTGCGGGTCTCACCAGAATAAAAAAAACAATCAGGTTCTTAAACAAGAAACTTTTAATTAAAGAGAGAAAAAAATTATCTTTGTAAATTTAAAATGGATTAGGTACAGGGTCTTTCAGCTATAGACACTGGGAATACCCTCCCAGCCTCAGTATTCAAGTACAAATTAAAATCCTTTCAGCAAAATACACAATTAAACTCCTTCCAGCCAAATGCACATTTGCAAATAAAGAAAACAAACATCAGCCTAACTCGTCTTATCTCCCTAGTACTCACTGTTCTGAACTGATAAGAGCCTGTATTGGAGAGAAACCTGGTTGCACGTGATAGGGAAAATAACCCCCCCCCCCATTATCTTAGGCCCTAGGCCTTTGAGCAAAAATAATTTAAAGCCTCAGCTTAGCTTGTTTTATTGTATTAAGGGCATGCCAAGGCAGAAAGATGTAGTCAGGGCCCCAAAAAGAGGAACTAGAATTGGATAAAGGGGAACCAGGAGATCAGCTGAGCCTGCTGTCGGGACTACAGAAAAAGTGCTAAAACAGTCAAACCGCAGACTTGACTGGCAAAGACTATAACAGGAAAATAGGAAGATGTGTGAGAGTTGCTTGCTAAATAGCAATATGTATGCCACAGGGTAAATATTAGTCATGTTTTGCAGTATTAGCAATTTGTATTCTAAATAAGGCTGTATCTATGTGTGACGTTTTGCGGTTTTAACCTTTATAAGCTCAAAAACATTTGTAACAGGCAGGTCAGCTTAACCCTTGCTAGGGCATACGCTGGCCTCCGCTTGTGCACAAGTGCATATGCAATAAAGGTGCCTCAGGCTGTCTGATCAAATCACAGAGGTGGTCTTCTTTTCCCCGACAATTTGGTGCATTGGCCGGGAATCCACAAGGGGGCTTGCCTGGATCGGAGGACCGCGGACGACCCTTCCCAACCCCAGGCTCACCTAAGAGGTAAGAGACCTTTTGAAATCTCTATGGGGGTTTGGCGGAGGAGTGGTCCGTAGGCTCTGATTTCGGTAAGTCACAAGCTGGATTTGAACTTATTAGCCATCAGACAGACCTGACGCCCTTACTTTTATATATGTAAGTAAGATTTTTATGTTCCGTGTCTGTGTATCTGTAGAGTTCAAGAAAGATTCTGAGCTCTAAGGTTCGTCTGTCTGTCTGTTGTTCGTTTGTTATTCCTAAGCTGTAAAGTCAAAGGTTCCTGGTTCCCGGTAAAGTATACTGGACCATAGGTCGCAGTGTTCACTCTAGAGTCTCAAAGTCCCGAGTTGTAAGTTCCCGTTCCCGATAGCTGACTCCCTGGGGGAAGACCCGTCCGATAAGGACGGAGGATACCCAGGATTTTGTGTCTTAAAGGTGTCTGTGTGATTGTGTGAAAGCCAAGCGGCCGAAGTGAGTGATAGCTGTGGGAAGACGCCTCGAACCTCTTGCGAAGCGAAAGCTCGTGACCAGGAGTGTCTTGAAAGCAAGCCCCACAGCTCAGGCTGAATGAGCTTGTTGTGACTGTGAAGCTTCCTCAGCTGGCAAGCCTTGGTGAGTGGCTCTAAGCTGGGGTGCAGGCGTGTATTCCCGTTCCTTCCCTTTCGTGTGCAAGTTTGCTTGAGTGAAAGCGGTCAAAGGTGAGAATGGGAGCTGGTCAATCCATGGGGATTCCAACCCCACCAAAAGGCACTCCTGCTGCTTATATGTATGTGCACCATGGTCCGTCGACGTGTAAATATTTGCAGAAGTAGAATTGGTATACCAGAGAAGATCCACAACTGCAGTTTTCCCTGGAGGGAAGTTTCGACCTTGACAGGATTGTGCATCTGCGGGGTGCACTTCTTGCCAAGGCCGTGTGTCAAGAACAGTTCGATGCATATTTTGAGTGGCATGATGAGATGGGAAAGAGACGTCAGGAATCCCAAGTTAGGGGACTTAAGGACACTCAAGAAAAAAACCCAATTAAAAGAGGCGCAGGAAAAATTGAGTATTGTTTATCAGGCTGGCGCAGTTCCCCTGTGTCCTTCTAGACCAACTCAGACTAACCCAAAACCAAGAGTTAATTGACTTACTTGTGGAATGCTGACAGTGACCCTTCCTGGGCTGATATGAAGCAACTTTTAAGAGCCATATTGCCCAGGGAAACCCTTATTCGCCTTTGTCAGAGAGCTTAATGGCTGGAAACTAATGAGGGTCTTACCGATGAGGCCTTAATTATGTGCAGGGATGCCCTAGTTAGGGAAGTCCTTTCCGTCTGCCCCAAGAAAATGGATTGGACAAAAATAAATACTTGTAAACAAAATAAGGGAAAAAATCTGGCTGATTATATAAAACGCATTAAGTAAGTGTTTGAATGGTATTGGGGGATTGATGATGCTGAGGAGACAGCAAGGCAAGCTGTAGTGGTTGCTTTTGTGCAGGGACTCCTGCCTAAGGTGGGAGAACAGAATCAATATAGTGGATAGGGAAGGCAAAGATTTAGAAGGAATTTTGGCTGCAGCACAGCATTTTCATAAACAATTAGAAAGGAAAAAGGACGAGGCAGAATCCAAGCTTATGGCACTGCAGATTCAAACTATGCAGGACCCTAACAAAAGGAGGGGGCAAAAGCAAGAACTGGGAACAGCGGAGGCCCTGCCCCCACCGGGGTTAAACCCTCAGCCTAAACAAGGTGCTTGCTTGTGGGCAGGAGGGACATTGGAGGATGGATTGTCCGCAGAAAAGATGTACCTATTGTAAACAGGAAAGCCATCTTATAAGAAATTGTCCCATGCGTCCCCTTTGGGCTTTTTCTTCGTCCTGGAGGAGTCCCAAACAAAACCCCATATCTTTACTTATCAGTTTTTCCCTACTCCACCTTCACCACCGCTTAATTGTTAGGAAAATCAGGAACCTGATGACGAGACTGATAACGTCATCGCCCCATTCCTGTCAGTTGATCAAACTGGCCCTACGGTCTCATGTTTAAATAGATTGGTATTGCTACCCTTGCTCGATAAATGCTGGAGTATCTCGTTCTACCCTTAGGGTGTAAAAGTTTTCTTCTGTTCCTTTTTTTTAGATGTAATTGCAGCCATAGGTGTGAGAAATACTCCTATTCCCCACCCAGTGTCATCCCCACTTTCTGTTTCTCTCTGTCCTCTCTCGGCTTAATACGCGTTTTTCTTTAGTCCCTGTTCTCCTGTCAACCCATTGGGAAAGGATTTGCTGTGTGAATTAAATTGTACAATCTGTTGTACCCAGATGGTGTGTATCTGGATGTGCCTGATCCCGCTCACAATGAGGTCCTGGCAGTTTTCTTTAGAGCAACACTCTAAAGGAGAAGACTGACCCCAGCCCTTCCTCGTTGCAACAGGAACTGCTGGTTAAGGTCTTTCCCTCCCCGTGGGCATTGTGAGCCGATCATGCTGACCAGGTTGGACACGTTGGGTCTGCCCAGCTGGCTGAGATTTGCTTGAACCCAGCAAGACCACTTCCCAAAAATGAAAGTGAAATCCCCTTGCAAACTATACCGAGGAAGAAATTTTATTGTGCTGTTTATGCTGTTGACCTCCCTATTTTATGTGTTGTTTGTAACTCAGTTATTATTCTTTTATAATGCACCGGTGCTGAGGGGTTGTTATTGCCTCAAAGAAAAATTGTATTAAGTCCGGACATAGAAAAATGTTAATTATTAAACAAGATGCTTTTATGATGTAATGTGTGTATGTAAATAGGTGTGCATAGATAAATAAAAAGGGATTTAGCCAAAAAGCCCACCCTCATCGTTAAACAGGTAGTGAAACAAATGCTTGTGCCCATAAAAGAAAAAAATGTAGCAAGAAAAAGGATCGGGCCCAAACAAACTGCGGTTTGAGGAAGTTGGAAAAAAAAAAAAGTTAAAAGTTAACTCTGTAGTTATTGGAGAAAATTAAGTACTAAAACTAAGTATAATGTTAAAAGGTGTTATGAAAATAATATCTTGGGTTTTTACAATGTCTGTAAATAATAAGCACTCTTGATATGTAAAATTTCATGTACAATAATTGGTGTTGTTTTGGGGTCGTAAAAACAGAACACAAAACTAAACAAGAAAACAGCCCCCAATCAACAGCCAAAGTTGTG
>NC_133769.1:9996029-10028976 GCF_003597395.2 Chelonoidis abingdonii
CCCGCCCGCTCCTCAGTTCCTTCTTGCCGGCTACTCCGACAGTGGGGAAGGAGGGCGGGTGTGGAATGGATATGAGCAACACATCTCGAAGAACAACAGTTACAAAGGTGAGTAACCGTCTTTTCTTCTTCGAGTGCTTGCTCATATCCATTCCAGTTAGGTGATTCCCAAGCCTTACCTAGGCGGTGGGGTCGGAGAGAGATGTCGCAGAGTGCAACACAGCAGAGCCGAAGGCTGCGTCATCCCTAGATTGCTGAACCAGGGCGTAGTGGGAAACGAAGGTATGGACAGAAGACCAGGTTGCTGCCCGGTAGATTTCCTGAATGGGCACGTGAGCAAGAAAAGCAGCCGATGAGGCTTGAGCCCTGGTGGAGTGTGCAGTAACGTGGCCCGGGGGGCGTGCACCAAGTCATAACAGGAGCGGATGCAGGACGTTACCCATGAGGAAATCCTCTGCGAGGAGACGAGTAACCCCTTGACGCGTTCAGCCACCGCAACAAAGAGTTGGGGGGTTTTGCGGAACGGCTTAGTTCACTCTATGTAAAAGGCGAGCACCCTACGGACGTCCAGTGAGTGTAGCTGCTGCTCCCTGCGAGTCGAATGGGGTTTGGGGAAGAAGACAGGTAGGAAGATCTCCTGGTTAACATGGAAAACCGATACCACCTTGGGGAGAAAGGCTGGGTGCGGCCTCAGCTGTACCTTGTCCCTGTGGAACACAGTATATGGGGGATCTACCGTAAGGGCCCGAAGCTCCGACACCCGTCTCGCTGATGTGATGGCCACCAGGAAAGCGGTTTTCCATGAGAGGTAGAGAAGGGAGCAAGTCGCTAATGGTTAAAATGGAGGGGACATGAGCCGGGTCAGAACCAGGTTAAGGTCCCAGGTAGGGGCAGGGTGGCGAACCAGGGGGTAGAGACGCTCCAAGCCCTTAAGGAATCTAGTCACCACAGGGTGAGAGACTACCGAGCGGCCATCCCCCTCCGGTGAAAGATGGAGATGGCCGCCAGGTGAACCCGGAGAGATGATATCGCTAGGCCCTGTTGCTTGAGGGACCAGATGTAGTCTAAGATAGTAGCAATGGAGACCTCGGTGGGAAGGAAGTTCAGCTCCGCACACCAGCAGGTGAAACTCTTCCACTTGGCCGAATATGTTGCTCTAGTGGAAGGCTTCCTGCTGCCCAGGAGTACCTGCCACACTGGAGTAGAGCAACAGAGCTCAGACCGGGTCAGCCACTCAGGAGCCACGCTGTGAGGTGGAGCTATTGAAGGTCCGGGTGACGGAGCTTGCCATGGACCTGAGTGATCAGGTCCACATGAAGGGGCAGAGAGACAGGGTCGGCTATGGAAAGGTCGAGCAACGTGTAGTACCAGTGCTGCCGGGGCCACGCTGGAGCTATCATGATCAAGCGGGCCTTGTCCCTGCGCACTTCGATAGGACTTTGTGGACGAGCGGAAACGGTGGAACGGCATAGAGCAGGTGCGTCGTCCATGGAACAAGGAAGGCGTCCACCACCGAACCCGATGAGAGGCCTTGAAAGGAGCAGAACATCTGGCATTTCCTGTTCCCGCGGGATGCGTAGAGGTCCATTCGGGGAAACCCCCTCCTCCGGAAGAGTGAAAGAGCAATGTCTGGACGAAGGGACCATTTGTGGGAAAGGAAGGATCTGCTGAGATGATCCGCCAGTGTGTTCCAAACTCCTGGGAGAAAGGAAGCGATGAGGTGAATAGAATGGGCTATACAGAAGTCCCAGAGCTGTAAGGTCTCTAGACACAGGGGAGAGGATCTCGTGCAGCCCTGCTTGTTTATATAATACATGGTCGTGGTGTTGTCGGTGAATACCGAGACACAACGGCCCTGTAGATGCTGACAGAACGTCTGACAAGCAAGGCGGACCGCTCTCAACCCCCGGACGTTGATGTAGAGGGCAAGCTCGCGAGGTGACCACAGGCTTTGGGTTTGCAGGAGCCTGAGGTGAGCCCCCCAACCCAGGGAGGAGGCATCTGTTGTCAGGGTCACCGAGGGTTGGGGCGGATGGAACGGGAGCCCCGCACACACCACGGAAGGGTCCAGCCACAAGAAGTCCTGGGGAATGGTGACAATCATGTCGATAGAATCCCTGGCCGGACGGTATTGTGCGTTGAGCCACGACTGGAGGGGTCTTAGGCGGAGTTTTGCGTAGTTTGTTACAAACGTGCAGGCCGCCATGTGGCCCAGGAGGGTAAGGCAGGTGCACACCGAGGTCAGGGGTGCTGCTTGCAGTCTCCGTATGATGGCTGCCATAGTTTGGAACCTCGACAGAGGGAGAGAGGCTTTGGCAAGAGTGGAGTCCAGGGTGGCGCCGATAAACTCTATCTTCTGTGTGGGGATTAGAGTCGATTTCTCCACATTGATCATTAGACCTAGGCTCAAGAAAAGGCTCTTGACAATGCAGACGTGACCGAGGACTTGCGCCTCGGAAGTCCCCCGGATAAACCAGTCATCTAGGTATGGGAATACGTGTATGCAACTGCGGCGAAGGTGGGCAACGACTACAGCCATGCACTTGGTGAACACTCTCGGGGCTATAGAGAGGCCGAACGGGAGGGCAGCGAATTGGAAATGTTGCTGGTTGACCACAAACCGAAGGAACCTCCTGTGGGGCGGGAAGATGGCTATATGGAAGTAGGCATCTTGCATGTCGAGGGCAGCGTACCAGTCTCCAGGATCCAGGGATGGGATAATGGTCCCCAGGGATACCATACGGAACTTCAACTTTATCATGTATCTGTTGAGTTCCCGCAGATCGAGAATAGGTCTGAGATCTCCCTTCGCCTTGGGGATTAGAAAGTAGCGGGAATAAAACTCCTTGCCCCGCTCGAGCTCGGGAACCTCCTCTATGGCTCCTTTGGTGAGGAGCGCTTGCACCTCCTGTAGGAGGAGTTGCTCGTGAGAGGGGTCCCTGAAGAGGGATGAGGGAGGGGGGTGGGGGGGAGGGTTTGAAACAAATTGCAGGTGGTATCCAAGTTCCAACATGCATAAGACCCAGCGGTCCGATGTTAGCTGGGACCACGCAGTGAGGAAAAAGGAAAGACAGTTGGAAAAGGGAGGGGACGGATCCATCAACGAAACTGGTACAACGCCCTCGGGCGCACCTTCAAAAGGAAGGTTTCGGCCCGGAAGAAGGCTTGAAGGGGTTTTGGTTTTGGCCTCCTTGGTTGCCGGATTGTCTGCAGCGACCATTCCTGCCTCGCCGCCTGGTGAAGTCTTGCCTCTGCCAGGGTTGGGGGTAAGGCCGGTGTTGTTGCTGTGGCCAGAAGGGTCTGCGCTGGGTTACGAGTGTATGCATCCCTAAGGAGCGCATAACGACCCTATTGTCTTTTAGGCTTTGCAGCCTAGGGTCAGTTTTGTCAGAAAACAAGCCTTGGCCTTCAAATGGGAGGTCTTGAATGGTATACTGGAGTTCCGGGGGGAGGCCGGAGACCTGCAACCACGAGATACGGCGCATAGTAATGCCAGAGGTCAGAGTGCGAGCAGCTGAGTCCGTGGCATCTAGGGAAGCCTGCAGGGAAGTTCTCGCGACCTTTTTGCCCTCGTCGAGGATCGCGGAGAATTCCTGACATGTTTCCTGAGGGAGCAGCTCCTTAAATTTGTCCGCTGCGGCCCAGGCGTTATAGCTGTAGTGGCTAAGGAGGGCCTGCTGATTGGAGACGCGGAGCTGGAGGGCCCCCGCAGAGTAGACTTTTTGGCCGAGTAAGTCCATGCATCTCGCCTCTTTGGATTTTGGGGGCGGGGCCTGCTGACCATGTCCCTCCTTCTCGTTCACAGATTGGACGACGAGGGAACAAGGAGGAGGGTGGACATACAAGTATTCATACCCCTTTGAGGGGACCATGTATTTACATTCCACCCCGCGCGCAACGGGGGGAACAGAAGCCGAAGACTGCCAGATGGTAGTGGCGTTAGCTTGAATGGTTTTAATAAACGGAAGGGCAACCCTAGTGGGGGCATCCGCTGACAATATGTCCACCACTGGATCTTGTATCTCCAAGACCTCCTTGGCCTGCAGGTTCATTTTCTGTGCAACACACCTGAGGAGGTCCTGGTGTGCCCTAAGGTCAAGTGGAGGCGGGCTGGTAGATGATGTTCCAGCCACAGCCTCGTCCGGGGAAGAAGAAGAGGAGAGACCTGGGAGGAGTGGGTCTGCGGAGGGCTCTGCCTGAAGAACTGCATCCGATTCCTCAGGGGGTTTGGGGTCTTGAGGCTGGGACAACTTTTCCTCCGTGGGAGGGAGAGGAGGACGGGAAATCGTGGACTCAGGAACCCTGTGTTCCGAGACATTGGAAAGTGAGGGACCTGGCTGAAGGCCTTGGGCTTGATGGTACACCCAAAGCATCCAGAAGCCCCACTGCTGCAGTCCATGCTCTTGAGGCTGGGGTTCGTGGAACAAGGTAGCAGGTACGTCTGTGTCCGGGGCATATAGGCTATCCTCCTGAGAGGACACAGATGGCTGGCGGGACTGCCGGGGTGGGCCGAACGAGGCTGGTATGGGTCCCTTGCCCTTGTTGGTGGGGACCTCCTCGGTGCCGGAGACCGGTACCGGGAATCATAACGGTGCCGAGATTGCGACCTGGACCTGCCACCAGCTCGGTGCCGGGAGGTCGACCGGGATCGGGAGCACCGATGGCACGAGCGACTGCGGGAGTCTCGGTGCCGGTAGTGATGACTAGAACCGGAGTGGTGCCGAGAGTGCCGAGAGGTGGATCTGCACTGCGAGTACGACCGGTACCGTCGTGGTGAGCGGTGCAGGAACTGCGAGCGGCGCCTCGATCGAGATCTTCCATAGGACCTGGAGCGGTGCCGGGACCTAGGTGGAGATCGGTGCCGGCCCGCTGACTCCAGGGATGGAGGTCTCATGGCTGCAGGCTTGCCTCTAGACTGAAGAACCCGCACCAGTGGTGCCGGGGGTTGAGGCAGAGCAGACTCGGTCATCGCAATAAGGTCCCTGGCTGAGGAGAATGTTTCTGGCATAGAGGGGACAGTTAGCTCGACCACGGGTCTCACCGGGGAGCTCTCCAAGACCGGACTCGATGGACCTCTCGGGGCCGGAGTGGAAGGTATCACTGGAGTCGGGGCTGCGGCAGGAGTCGGTGCTGGGCGGTCTGCACGAGCCTGCTTCTCAGGAGTAGAGGAACTCGATGTTCTTCAGTCGGGACCCTGTGCCGGGGAAGGCTGGTGCCGAGGCGTCTTCGCAGTGCCGGCGTGGTCCGGTGCCTTAGTGGTGTCGGCACTCGGTGCCGAGGAAGGAGGGTTAAGAGCCGCCTCCATAAGGAGAGTCTTTAAACGATGGTCTCTCTCCTTCTTGGTCCGCGGCTTGAAGGCCTTACAAATGTGGCACTTCTCAGATACGTGCGATTCCCCCAGGCACTTTAGGCAGACATCGTGGGGATCGCTCGTGGGCATCGGCTTTTTACAGGCCGAGCACAGCTTGAATCCCGGCTAACTGGGCATGAGCCCAGGCACCGGGTGCGGGGAAGGGCTAGAGCCCGAACCCGCTAAACTATATACAATAACTGATTGACAACTATGAACTAATTACTCTATACACTAACGATAACTATATACAACGAGTGAACAAGGAGAAGCTAGGTACGTGGAGGACAGCTATGCCACGCTCCACGGTTTCAACGACCGACACGGCAGTAAGAAGGAACTGAGGAGCGGACGGGCCGGCAGGGGTATTTCTTCTTCGAGTGCTTGCTCATATCCATTCCAGTCAGGTGTGCGCACACCGCGTGCACATTCGTAGGAGAAACATTTACCCTAGCAACACTTCGTGGGCCGGCAGGTCGCCCGCTGGAGTGGCGCCGCTATGGCACCTGATATATACCCCTGCCGCCCCATCCGCTCCTCAGTTCCTTCTTATCGCCCATGTTGGTCGTTGGAACAGTGGAGCGCAGCTTAGTTGATCTCCACCTCCCTAGCGATTCGCTCGTTGTATAGTTTTTTAGTGTACATAGTTTTTTCTCTAGCTTTATTTACCATTTAAAGTAGTTGTAGTTTGTGTATATAGTTAAAGAGGATCAGGGGCTTGCCCCTTCTCCTCCCCCGGTACCGGGGCCCATGCCTGGCTCTCCGGGCTTCAAACCCTGCGCGACCTGTCGTAGTCCAATGCCCACAGGAGATCCGCACAACTCCTGTTTAAAGTGCCTTGGCGAGGCCCATCTTTCGGACAAGTGCCGTATCTGTAAGGCTTTCAAGCCCCGGACAAAGAGAGAGCGGGACATTCGCCTGAAGCAACTTTTGATGGAGGCAGCTCTAACTCCTCCATCCTCGGCACCGACTCCGGCACCGGGAACAAATGCATCTTCCACTTCAGACCGCCCGGCACCAGTGAGGACTCTTCGACACTGCCCTTCACCGGCCCGATCCTCCAGCCGGCGCTGCTCTCTCTCCCAGAGGAGCAAGAAGCACAAAGCTCCTGTGGTACCTACAGCTACACCGCAGTCAGAGCATAGCTCCAAGTCGGACCGCCTGGCACCATCAACTGCCGCGGCACCGCTTGTCTCTGCGCTGTTGATTCTGGTCTCTCAGGAGCCCTTAAGTCCGGTGCCTACCAGCTCCCCAGCCCATGCTGCGGTAGAGCTTGTCATACCGTCCACGCCGGAGACCTTCTCCACGGCGCGGGACCTAATTGCTCTAACAGACCCTGAGCTGCCCCAACTCCCAGCACCGCCGGTGTGGGTCATTTAGTCTCTGGGCAAGCCCACCATGGTGCGACCACCTTCCCCAGGCACCACTGAGCACCGTTGGTCTCGATCTGGATCCCGTGATCGCTCTCAGCCCTGACACCGCTCCCGATCCCGGCGCCGCTCGCAGTCCCGGTACCGTTCTCCATCCCGGTACCGGTCGCACTTGCAGCACCGCTCGAGATCCCGGTCTCCATCGTGGTACCATCGGCACCGCTCCAGATCCCGGCACCGCCGCACCTCTCGTAGCTGATCCAGGCATGACGATGTACGGCACCGGTCGACCTCCTGGAACCACGCTGGTCGCAGGTCCCGGTCCAGCTCCCAACACCGCCACAGTTCCCGGTACCGTTCGCCGGTACCATGAAGAGAGGAATATTATGGACGCAGAGACCTGGTCCAGTCTACTTCAGCTCCACCGTGGCCGTCACATCATCTGTCCACCTCCTCGCACACGGACAGCGCCTCCTATGGGGGTTCAGACACACAGGCCCATCTGGACCACAAACCGCCTCAGTGGTCTTTTTGGACACCGTGGGCCTATCACCAAGCCCAAGGCGAACCAACGGGCCCTTCACACTCCGGTCACTCAGAGCATCGTGCACCAGAGGCCACAGTTAGCAGACCTCCGCCAGCTGATACGGAGGAGAGCTCTGCACAAGCTCCGGAACAGCACTATATTCCGGAGACGGAGGTCCACCAGGATGAGACATCAGTCCAGGACCCACTCATCCCAGGGTTGTCATCATCATCTTCTCCGGATGAGGCGGTGGTGGGCACTTCATCATCGGGGCCTCCCCTGATTGATCTGCGAGCGCACCAAGATCTTCTGCAGCGTGTTGCCCAAAATATCAGCCTTCCCGTAGAGGAAGTCCCTGAGGTGGAGGACCCAGTGGTTAGCATCCTATCAGCGGAGACACCTACCAGAGTGGCCCTCCCCTTTATCTGGTCGATCCAGACCAGAGCAGACACCATCTGGCAGTCCCCAGCTTCCATTCCACCAGCAGCCAGGGGAGTGGAACGAAAATACATGGTGCCTTCTAAGGGGTACGAATACCTCTACATGCACCCCGCCCCTTGCTCGTTGGTGGTAGAATCGGTCAACGAAAGGGAGCGCCATGGCCAGCAAGCCCCCGGGCCAAAATCTAGGGAGGCCAAGCGCATGGACCTATTGGGCCGAAAAATCTACTCTGCCGGAGGACTTCAGCTCCGCATGGCGAACCAGCAAGCCCTCTTAAGCCGATACTCCTATAACACCTGGGAGACGGTCGGCAAGTTTATCGAGTTGGTCCCCCAGGACTCCCGTCAGGAGTTCACAGCACTCCTAGAGGAGAGGAAGAGGGTTGCGAGAACCTCCTTGCAAGCCTCACTATATTCCGCTGATTCGGCGGCTAGAACGGTCGCCTCTGGCATAGCCATGCGACACATATCCTGGTTACAGGCGTCCGGCCTACTGCCTGAGCTGCAATATACCATACAGGACTTGCCATTCGGTGAACAAGGTCTTTTTTCGCAAAAGACAGATCCCAGGCTGCAGAGTCTGAAGGACAACTGGGTTATCATGCGTTCTCTGGGCATGCATACTCCCCAGACTCAGAGACGGTCATTCCGTTCCCAACCTCAGTGCCCTTACCCCCCGCCTCAGCCAAGACAGGATTTTGTCCATAGAAGAGGTCGTACTACCCACAGACGGCAGTCGGGACCTCAAGGGGGCAACAATTCCGGTCCCGCCAAACCATCATTGGGACCCAAAACAAACTTTTGAGGGTGCGCCCGAGAGCAGCGTACCAATTCCCTCTTCGGATCCCTTCCAGTTTTCCAACTGCCTTTCCTCGTTCCTTCCGGCGTGGTCCCAGTTGACTTCAGATCGTTGGGTCCTTCGTACGGTGGAACTTGGATACCGTCTTCAGTTTGTCACTGGCCGCCTCCCTTCCCACCCTACCTCCTCCCCGTCCTCTTCAGGGACCCCTCTCATGAGACAACATCCTCATGCAGGAGGTTCGCAAGCTCCTTTCAATCGGAGCTATAGAGGAGGTACTGGAGGAGTTAAAGGGCAAGGGGTTTTACTCCCGATATTTCCTGATCCCCAAGGCAAAAGGGGGCCTCTGGCCCATCCTCGATCTGCGCGGGCTGAACAAGTTCATCAAAAAGTTCAAGTTCCGCGTGGTGTCCTGGGGACCATCATTCCCTCCCTGGATCCCAGAGATTTGGTACGCCGCTCTCTCGATATGAGACATGAAGGACGCATATTTCCACATTGTGATTTATCCCCCCACAGGAGGTATCTGCACTTTGTGGTGAATCAGGTTCACTACAGTTTTACTGTCCTTCCCTTTGGTCTTTCCTCGGCCTTTCAGGTCTTCACGAAATGTCTGGCAGTCGTCGCCGCTTCACTATGCCGTCGTCGAATACACGTCTTCCTTACCTCAACGACTGGCTTATCGAGGGACCTCCGAGGCTCAAGTCATCAGCCATGTTGCCATCATCACGGGAGCTGTTTATACATCTAGGCCTGATCATTATCTGGACAAGTCCACCCTGGTGCCCACGCAAAGAATAGAATTTATTGGGGCATTGCTGGACTCCAACCTTACAACAGGCAGCAGTTTGCCCCCGCACCGGTTTCAGGCCATAGTCTCCCTTGTCCAAAGTCTTCAGAGGTTTCCAACTACCTCTGCCCGTACTTGCCTCGCTCTCCTGGGGCACATGGCTGCATGGGTTTTCGTTACAAAACATGCCAGACTGCGAAAGCGCCCACTGCAAACCTGGCTCGCTTCAGTCTATCGGCCGAGCAGGGACGCCATAGACATTATCCTGACGGTTACACCGGATGTTCTGAGCTCTCTCGACTGCTGGAAGATGTCATCCCAAGTGTGTGCGGGGTTGCCCTTTCATCCTCCCCAGCCCTCTACGTCCCTAATAACGGACGTGTCCATGCTGGGCTGGGGCGCCCACCTAGGGCACCTACGCACCCAAGGCCTTTGGTCACCCCGGGAGCTGATGCTTCATATCAATGTTCGAGAGCTCAGAGTGGTCCGCCTGGCGTGCCAAGCGTTCCAGGGCCATCTACATGGCCGTTGTGTTGCAGTGTTCACGGACAACACAACGGCCATGTATTACATCAACAAGCAGGGAGGGACAAGGTCGTCTCCCTTGTGCCAGGAAGCGATCCAACTGTGAGACTTCTGTATAGCCCAATCCATAGATCTGGTGGCCTCCTTTCTTCCAGGGGTACAAAACACTCTTGCAGATCACCTGAGCAGGTCCTTCCTCTCGCATGAATGGTCCATCCGTCCAGATGTTCTCCATTCGATTTTCCAGAGTTGGGGCTTTCCCCACATCGATCTGTTTGCGTCCAAAATGAACAGAAAATGCCAGGTGTTCTGCTACCTACAGGGTCGCTCCCCGGGCTCCCTGTCGGAAGCGTTCATGATTCCGTGGACGGGCCACCTCTGTTATGCCTTTCCACAGTTTCCTCTCATCCACCGAGTCCTGCTCAAGATCCGCAGGGACAAAGCCCGCCTTATTCTGATCGCCCCGGCTTGGCCGAGACAGCACTGGTACTCCATGCTGCTCGACCTCTCCCTGTCAGACCCAATTCCCCTGCCGCTCTGGCTGGACCTGATCATGCAAGACTTCGGCAGGCTGCACCACCCGGACCTGCAGTCCCTCCATCTGACAGCATGGCTCCTGTCTGGTTAAGCCAGTCGGAGTTGAGCTGTTCCGCCGCAGTGCAACAGATGTTGCTCAGAAGCAGAAAGCCCTCCACGCGCTCGACATACCTCACAAAATGGAAGCGCTTCTGCCACTGGTGTGCCCATCACAACCATTCTCCGCGTTCTCCATCAATCCCCACTATCCTGGACTATGTATGGTCTCCCAAAGAGCAGGGGTTGGCTATCTCCTCTCTGCGAGTATATCTTGCGGCTATATCCACCTTCCAGCCGGGGGAAGCTGGCAGTTCCGTTTTTTCCCACCCTATGGTTTCCAGGTTCCTCAAAGGCTTGGAACGACTATACCCTCAGGTCAAGCCCCCTACCCCACCTGGACCTGAAGCTGGTCTTAAACAGGCTCATGGGGGGCCCCTTTGAGCCTTTGGCCATTTGCTCGCTACTGTACCTGTCCTGGAAAACAGCTTTCCTAGTCGCTGTTACCCTCGGCTAGACGAGTCTCGAACTTCGTGCACTGACTGTGGATACCTCCACATACTGTGTTCCATAAGGACAAGGTACAACTGTGATCGCACCCGGCGTTCCTTCCCCAAGGTCGTCTCCGCCTTTCATGTTAACCAGACATCTTTCTGCCAGTCTTCTTTCAAAGCCGCATTCATTGCAACGAGAACAACAGCTCCATACTTTGGATGTCCGGAGGGCTCTCGCTTCTACATCGAGAGGACCAAGCCCTTCCGGCGATCACCACAGCTATTTGTAGCGGTGGCAGAACATATGAACGGCATGGCAATCTCCTCCCAGCGCATCGTGTCTTGGGTAACATCATATATTCGGACTTGTATGACTGGCTCAAGTCCAGACGGGCCTTCTCACCGCCCCACCTCTTCTACGCGGCTCAGGTCTCATCTGCTGCGTTCTTTGCCCATGTTCCCATACAGAAAATCTGCCGCACGGATACCTGGTCTTCCATCCACACCTTTGCAGCGCATTACGCATTGGTCCAACAGTCCAGAGACGATGCGCCTTCAGCTCAGCGTCTTACATTCCGCAACGTCTCGCTCCGACCCCACCGCGAGGTAAGGCTTGGAATCACCTAACTGGAATGGATATGAGCAAGCACTCGAAGAAGAAAAGACGGTTACTCACCTTTGTAACTGTTGTTCTTCGAGATGTGTTGCTCATATCCATTCCACACCCGCCCTCCTTCCCAACTGTCGGAGTAGCCGGCAAGAAGGAACTGAGGAGCGGACGGGCCGGCAGGGGTATATATCAGGCGCCATAGCGGCGCCCACTCCAGGGGTGCCCAGCCACCCACCAAGTGTTGCTAGGGTAAAAGTTTCTTCGACGAATGTGCACGCGGCGCGCACACACCTACCTGGAATGATATGAGCAACAACATCTCGAAGAACAACAGTTACAAAGGTGAGTAACCGTCTTATATCAGGTGCCATAGCGGTGCCACTCCAGGGGACTACCTGCCAACCCACCGGAGTTGCTAGGGTAAAAATCTTTCCGACGAACGTGCACGCAAGGCGTGCACACCTAACTGGAATGGATATGAGCAATAACTCGAAGAAGAATTCCAAGATCTTGTGTAGGGTGACCAGATGTCCAATTTTATAGGGACAGTCCCGATTTTTGGGTCTTTTTCTTATATAGGCTCCTATTACCCCCCCATCCCCATCCCAATTTTTCACATTTGCTGTCCGGTCACCCTAATTCTATGTCACTTTCTGGGCTTTTCCCCTGGGTACAGTGTGCCCTTACACCTTTCTCCAGGGGGGCGGGGGGCGGTGCCAGCCCCTTCCCAGTGGGGGGCTGAGATGGGCCTTAGCCCCTCCTTGCCATGGGGCCCCTGCCCCTCTGCATGGCTCCACCCCCTTCTCCTCCTCTGCCCCCAAGCTCCCAGCCAGAAGTCGGAGATCAGCAGCAGGTAAATGCCGCAGGTGGGGGGGACCCAGTTCTGGGCCATCGGAGCCCTCAGAGACTGATCACAGGGGGTGGAGCCCAGGATTCCGGGCTACAGCAGGTTACTCTGGGCACTGTGGGCAACCACCGGATCCTCTACCTGCCCCGGGCGATGTGTCCTGGCTGGCAGGAGACGGGCTGTGGGCTGCTCTCAGGCATCCCTGCCCTGTGCCCAGCAGGCCAGCAGAGCTGGGCAGCCAGAGAGTGGCAGCTGCTGTGGGGTGGCTACAGGGGGAAAGACAATTTTGGAGGGTCCGTAGCCCCCGCAAGCCCGCCTCCCCCCAGGGCTGCCCCTGCCCTTCTCTCAGGGTTTTCGATCATCCTTATCTCCTGATGCTGGAGGTGGGGGGACTTCACGCCACCTTCTTAGTGGCAGGTAGCGGACCCAGCATGCTCTGCACCGGATTTCCAGTCCAGGGACCCTGGTCTGACAGCCAGGATGTGCTCTGTGAATCACCTACCGCTGCCTGTCCGGGCTTCTTCCTGCCATTCATCTTCTTTTAGGCCTTTCCCCAGCCCATAGTGGGAAACCCACGTGGGCTCGCTCTTTGCTGATGGTGAGTGAGGAATGCACTTTGAGTCTCTGACCCTGGTCATCACTAAGGCTGTGAGTCTGTCATGGATTCTGTGACATTTCAGGATCTCCATGGTTTCTGGAGTGGCAGTGCAACTGACCCCAGGGGATACTGGAGTAGCATCAGTCCTGGAGCCACTGCAGGGCCCTGGGCAGCCCCCCACAGCAGCTGCAGCGTCCCAGGCCTCCCACCCTAGCAGCTGTGGACCCTGGGCACCCCCACTCCACAGCAGCGATGGCATCCCAGCTGCCCTCCCCCCCCCCCCCCCCGAGAAACCACAGCACCCAAGGCCATCTCCTAGCCTCGGAGCAGCAGCAGGGTACCAGGCTGTCCCCCTCTCCATTCAGCAGCGGGGTCCTGGAGCCCCCCAGAGCACCTAAGATTTAGTCAGGGCCATTTATAGTACGAGTACAATGGGTGTCATAAACATACAGTTAAGGGTTAATTCATCTTTTACCTGTAAAGGGTTAAGGAGCTCCCATAAGCTAGCTGACACCTGACCAGAAGGACCAATAAGGGGACAAAAGACTTTAAAATATGGAAGGGGGAAAAAGTCTTTTATCTGTGCTGTGTGCGTGCTTTTGCTGGAAACAGAGAAAGAAGGAGCCATCCCACTCCCACAGGGGAGTGAGTATTTAGGGAAGGAATGTATTTGTGATTTCTTTTGCAAAACAGAGGGAGGATAAAATTGTGTTCTTTGTGTAACTTGAAAGTTTTGCCCAGAGGGAAGCCCTCTGTGTTTTGAATCTGTTTGTCTGTAAGATTATCTCGCATTCTAATCTCACAGAGGTATTCCTTCACCTCTTTCTTTAATTAAAATTCTTCTTTTAAGAACCTGATAGATTTTGCATTATTTTAAGATCCAAGAGTTTTGGATGTGTATTCACCAGGACAAACTGGTGAGGTATTCACTCTCAAGCCTACCCAGGAAAATGGGTGTAAGGACTTGGGGTTGGGGGAGGAATAGGGTATGGCTACACTGGCACTTCAAGCCCTGCAACTTCGCGCTCAGGGGTGAAAAACACCCCCTGAGCGCTGCAAGATACAGCGCTGTAAAGCCTCAGTGTAATCAGGGCGGTAGCACTGGAGCGCGGCTCCCAGTGCTGCACGCTACACTCGTAGGATGTGGTTTACGTGCAGCGCTGGGAGAGCTCTCTCCAGGGCTGCTGCTCTGACCACACTCACACTTCAGAAATTTCAGTGTAGCCATACCCTTAGTCTCAAATCTGCCCAGGAAAGTGGGGGTTAGGGGCTGTGACGAAGTGGGACTGTTTTGCTGTGCTCTGTGAATGCTGAGTGGGAAGCATTGACCTGGGAAGGTTGCGGGGTTGCGCTAGGACTGGCTGCATTGGGGAAGGAGGATACCTGAGCATGTAACCTGAGACCCAGTGAGGGGGTTGGAGGCCAGGTGACCCTCTGCCCTGGACACTGAACAAGGACACAAAGTCTGGGGGAGGAGCTGGGGGACTGAGTGAGAGGCTGGTGGGAGTTTTCAGTTTTGAAAGCTGATATGGAGAGATTATGGAGGAGGGGCACCCCACACGGGCTTGGGCTTCCCAGTGGGCTTGTCCTCCCTGCGGCCCCAGAGGACTAATCTAAGGGGGTTCCTGTTTGTCTGTCCAGTCAAGACCTGTTCTTGAACTGTCGCCTGTCGATCTAAATAAACCTCTGTTTAACTGGTGGCTGAGTCCACAATCTGGAAGTGGTGGTGCACGACCCTGTGCTTCCCCAGACGCCGACTGGGTGGTCTCGCTTGTGGAAGCGCACGGTAGGGCAGAGGATGACTCAGATGCTCGAGACCCAGGAGGTGAAGCCGTGTAGCTTCTTGCCCTGAACAAGTCTGCTCCAAGGAGAGGAGGCTCCCCAAGAGTCTCTGACTGGCTTTGATGCGGAGCAATTCTCAAAAGTTCTCAAGTGGACTCCGTGACAGGAAACTGGTCGAATATTTTGGGGAAGGTAGGAGTTCCAAGAGCTCTCTCCTAAAAATTTGAACCATTCGGCTTGCGTGGTGGCACTTACTGGTTAAGCCTGAGCTTGGTAAATATAGCTTTTGGAGGTCTTTTAAGCAGGCCTCTCACATCGGTTACCCTAAAGTTCAGTAGTGGGGAGGGAACCTTGACGAATGGAGTACTTTAGGGAGGGATAGGAATCTCCTTCCTTAGGTGTTTTGTAAGGTCAGCCTTGTCCAAAAAGTCCTGGCTGGGATGATTAGTTGGGGTTGGTCGCTCTTATGGCAGGGGCTCTGGACTAGAGTACCTCTGAGGTCCCTTCCACTGCTGAGATGTCTGTATGTCTATAACTATATGGACAGGATCACAGGTCAGGTGAAATAGTTTATTGCCCATACGTGTTCATACTTATTAAATAAATACCTATCATGAATAAAACGATAGCCTTAGTCTATCATTCACAATGCGCCATTTGCTTTGGATATTAGCACTTTCCCTGATTAAGGGAGTTTTTTTTTCCCTTTTTTTCACTTGCAAATTTTATCCCACGAGACTCCTTTGACACCTTATGAGCGTTTAGTTTCAGGGCGTTTTACAACGTCAAATGTTTGCGACATAATGACAGGACACAGATTTAGTAAAATCAATCGTGTGTAACAATCCTGTCCCTGCCAGGCAGGTTATATGGGATCTTGGGGAGCAATTACCACACAGTGTGGGGTGCCAAATTAATTCTTTATTAAGGAAAAATGAAGTGGTGCGAATTTAACAATGAAATATGGAGAGATGGGTGTATAGGGTGTTAACAATGACAATGATGGGGGGGTCTTATTGAACAGTGTAGGGAGTTTCTACAGTGGGTACAGTAAGGGGGTTCAGCACAATGGGATACAGTATCAGTCAAAAAGCAACTCACACCTTATATAGTAACAATTCTAGATACAGTGTGAATAACAAAACGCTACCAAAAAGAAATGCAAAAAAATAAATGGTAGCATCTAATAAAAGCTTACAATCCTAGACAGAATGTTTAAAGTGGTTAGCCTCGTCCTACGTATACAATGTAACCACAAATGATATCTAATAGTAACATACAGAAGGCTATATCAGCAATATGGGTGAATAAGTGAAATTATTGCAAATGTAGAAAATTTAACTGACTTAATTTGTGAGGCTTGAATAGCAAGGATGTACCTAAGGCTGGGTCAAGGAACAGGATGGAGGGGGGGAGTGAATGATTAGTGGCAACTGGTGAGAGGAGAGTGGGCTGAGGAGCCCAGCGGGCTCTGACCCTCAAGGTAAGGACAATGGGCTAGAGAGAGGTTTTAAGCACCACAAAGGGGGAGATATGAGCAGGGGAAACCAGACAAAGTTATACAGGGAGAAACACAAAAACCTTATCTATTCTTAACCCAACAACTAGGCAAAACAACAAATATCACATTCTAAGCAAAACTGTAACAAGCAACCACATAGGGCAGCAAAGCAGCAAACTATAACAAGGCAGGTGAAACCTACAACTCTATAATCTTAACTAAACTATACTTATTAAACTTAAAAACAAAACCTATGGTGCACCTCATGCTATGGGGAAGTACAGAGGCAGGAGGTTTGCCCAAAAAGGACCCGGTGGCTGCAGCAGTGGTACAGCTGGAAGCAGGAGAGCCCCGAGCAAAGCCCACGGAGCAGAGCTTAGCACGCGCACAAACTATTTTTAGCAGCAAAGTGCCACGGTTTAGAGGCGTTTTAAGACACAGACCAAGGTTTAGCTTTGAGTCTGCATGTGCTGGGGAACAGAACCAGCAGCTAAATAATAAAATAAAAATTATGGAGAGTTTTCACAGAGGGATGCTACCAGCCCAAAGGAAGCACGCAGAGGCAAAAGCAGCAAGAACATCGGAAGGGCTAGGTGCGGTCTCAATAATCAGGAGATCTCTCAGCAGCAATTCGTTCTTTCGTGGCGGGGGGTTCAAAAAACAGGGGTACGTCAAAAATAAAAACAAGAGCCGGAGGAAAGGACCCCCAGAACCCCTGGCTGATCAACCAGGCGCAATGCAGGAACATTTCTGATCTTAGTTTTAAAATGTCTGTTTAAAAGGCCAAACTCACAGTTTCCCCGCCAGTACTTCTGATAGGCTCCCTGCTGTCCGGGAGGAGAGGGCAGGGACAAACTGTAGGTGAGCACAGAGCATGTCTGGCAGAGTCCTGTGCAGTAGGTGACTCAAAAGCACATGAGGCCTAGACTTCATGCCAAGATTCTTTAAAACACTAATAGGGTTTGCAGCTCTGGACATTGCCTACCCTACACCGAGCCCAGGTTTACAAGGTGATAACAGGACTAACCTTTGAACAGGCCAGTGGTCCACTTAGCCACAAATGGCCATCCCTTTGAGAAGGCAATGGGCTCTTGGTAAACACGTTAAGGGCCCTCCCTTTGAGAAGGGCAGTGGCCCTGGATAAACAACTTAACAGCCAGGGAGGGGAGGGCCACAGGAGAAACAAAAACAAAATGGGTTATGAGGACAGCTGTAGAGACAAAATGGAAATGGGGATAGCTGTAACAGACACATCCATTAGGTTTTATGAAGTTTAAACACCCCAAACCGCTACACATTTAACAAGCACTTGATCTCACTAATACACGAGGCAATTGACACGAATACGCTCCCTAGGAATGAACCCTGTTTGCCAGTGCTCCGGCTATCGCTGGCTCTGCCACATTTTCCTGTTTTGCTGCTTCTGCTCGAGCTAGGATGCCTAAATTCTGAGGCTCTGGCAATCGTCAGCACTTAGTGATTTCCCTCCGGTAGTGGGGGGGGGTCCCCCCTTGCTGCTGGTATTCCTGTGTTGTCTTGATCACCATTGTCTTAAACAGAGCCCCAGCCAGGAGAGAGAAACCACCTGCCCCCCCAGGCTCTTACTGGATGTGGGGTCACTCGCCCCACTCTGAACGTTGAAGGGGTTCATCAGGCAGGCTGGGATGGCCTTCTCTCCCTTCGACTCGTACAATGAGGAATACATTTCACACCCTGCATCCCAGATTAACTTCCAAAGCAGCCAATGAGCACTATGGAAAGCAAGTCTGTCTGCCGAGCACCTAGGCAGCCAGGTGTGTCAAATACAGTCTGCTCCTGAGGTCTGTTCCCCAGCTTACCCCACAGGGGAGGGGGGCCCGTTCGATCCCGCTCACACACACAGGGTGATTTTGTCCAGCTTGTGCTAAAAACAACGGATTTCCTTGAAAGGGAGCTGTACTGTGGGGTCCCCACCCCTGGTTACCCCTGAACAGGGCTCACGTTTGTGGCTTTTGCCAGGAGGTCATTTTCAGTTTTAAAGCTGAATCTCCAAACTCGCGTTTGGCAGGTTGGTGACTGTTCTAGCGCCTATTTGAATGGGACTGAAGCAGGATAGCCCCTTTCCCTGGGAGGAGAGGCCTTGGGGCCAGCACAATAAGGGACGCCTGTGAGAGGCGTATGAGGCTGGGGGCAGAGACAACCCGCTCAGTCAGCGGAAGAGAAAAAATGTCAGCAGGAGTTCAGAACGGGCTCCAGCATGACATCTGGTGAGAGCTGTGGAAGGACTTCAGGGCTGATCTCGTTTGCATGGGCCACCCACCCTTGCCTACATGATGGATGGCCTCCAAATGGTTCACTTTGGCTGCTGTGGGATCCACAGTCTCTTTGTTACTGGGCAGGAGTAATAAGGGGTGGGTATCCTGGTATGTGGATCCAAGGAGAGTAGAAACTGTACTTGGCTTTATGAATGGAAAGACTCACCCTCAACTTGTAGCACTCGCTAGCCAAGGGAGTGTGGTTGTGCACATCTTGTTTTGACCATGGACAGGACTTTAAGTTGAGTTTTAAATGTAGTGGTTGGGGACAGATGAAGTAGTTATTGGTTTATTTTCTCTTGCTTATTTTGTGTAAAGGGAGATAGAAAAAAAGGAAGCAAAATGAATCAGTATAAAAGTAGGCAAGCTGGAAACTGCCCAGGTGAAATTGCCTAGAGAAGTTGATACACTGGATGCTTGTAGCTTTTAGCTAAATAGAAGTCTCTGAGCTGCGTGCCTCACCGTTTCAGTGACTGCAGAGGAGGGTGACCAGCACAAGAAGCAGGAAAATGACTACCAGTGAAGGTGCCAACTAAACTAAAGTTGGCTAGACTGAGAAGCAAAAGAAAAAGAAAACTACGTAAAGACTGATGAATTAAGACCAAGTAGAAATAATGGCAGAGGAGGTTGCCCACAAGAGAGCTATGGAGGCAGAAACAGGTAGCGTGGCAGCGAAACAAGCCAGGAGATAGCTCCCCCCACATGAGAGCTATAGAAGCCCACGACTGATGCGGCCCCCCCAACGCCGAAGCATGGAACTGCTGATTGGAGATGTAAGAGAACAAAACTTCCAGCTTACTGGCTCCACTTCCCCAGTATCACAAATGGGCGCCAACTATGTCCACGGTATGATGAATCCAAGCCGATATTGCTAATATTTCATCACCTTTGAAGAGATTGTGCACCCTCCATGTTGATCCCTGAAGATTAACGATGGACCACGATTGATAGCAAAATTGACTGGCAGTCAGAGCTCTGGACATATTCAATAAGATTGCCTATTGATGATGCTTCAAACTTGTCGGCGTAAATAAGGATGGTTTGAAACAGTTAGGTACACCTGAAACCTACATGTGTTAAATTTCCAGGAGTCTTAAGAGGGGATCTGATGAGAAATTGTGGCCTTATGTAAATGAAATGACAGATGTGTTTAGATAAGTGGGTGCATGCGGAAAAGTATTACAAGCATTGGAAGAAATGTGTGATTGGT
The DNA here is from genome assembly GCF_003597395.2 of Chelonoidis abingdonii. Classification (NCBI taxonomy): domain Eukaryota; kingdom Metazoa; phylum Chordata; order Testudines; family Testudinidae; genus Chelonoidis; species Chelonoidis abingdonii. The sequence goes on from NC_133769.1 coordinate 10,015,738, forward strand.
TACTCAGGAGAATTCCCTGATATGTTGCAGTGATGATTGTAAAACCAGTGTTTTGTGGACAAAAGTAATGCGTGGGTATAGGGCTTGCAGACTCTTATGAGCACAAGCTTGCAATCAAACTAAACCAATGCTAGAGCGGTACCAGGGTTGGGGGAAAGCAGAATCATCGTTTTACCCCTGGGGAAAAAGGAGGCTGGACGTTCACCTGCCCATTCTCCTGTTACTCATCCCAAATCTCCTGTCCAAGCAGAGGAGTCCAAGAGGTGCTTTAATTTTAAGTCCACTGAGCACCTGAGGAATGTGTCCCTTGCTGAGTGGGAGCAGGCAGCAGGTAACACATGAAACTGCTGCTTCTCAGAGCCAGACTGTGGTCTCTTTCCACACAGGTGCTGTAAAGGTTGCTTCCACACAACCAAGCAATGAGCATGTGCATGTTAAACTGAATGGTAAATTACTCATTGGACTGAGGGATAGAGGTGCCAAGACTTCTGTGATCAGGAGGGACCTGATCCAGGAGTATAATGTATTGCCAGGGAAACTGGCAGAATCAGAGCTGGTTGGGGGTTACATAGTCCTTGTACCTCTAGCTAAAGTAAACATGCAAACTAGGGGCTTGCAGGCTGAGCTGACTGTTGCAACGGTGGAGTGCAATTTTGAACCGTTTCTACTGGAGAATGATTTCTTTAGTGTGGCAGAATCTGTCCCGGGGTTGGTTAGCAGTGAGAAGGAAATTTGTGCTAAAAGTAGGGGGTGGAGGGGTGTGTGTGAAGCCACCTAGACAGCTGAGGGAATAGGAGGGTGTCCCGTATGTCTACACTATGAAAAGAGGTCAAATGTATAGAAGTCAATTTTTTAGAAATCGATTTTATACTGTTGATTAAGTGTTTCCCCACTTAAGACCATTAAGACCATTAAGTTGGCAGAGTGTGTCCACAGTACTGAGGCTAGTGTCGACTTCCGGAGCGTTGCGCTGTGGGTAGGTGTCCCACAGTTCCTGCAGTCTCCACCACCCATTGGAATTTTGGGTTGATATCCCAATGCCTGATGGGTCAAAAACATTGTCGCGGGTGGTTCTGGGTACATGTCGTCAGGCCCCCACTCCCTCCCTCCGTGAAAGCAACAACAGACAATTTTTTCGAGCCTTTTTTCCTGGGTTACCCGTGCAGACGCCATACCACGGTAAGCATGGAGCCCGCTCAGCTCACTGTCACCGTACGTCTCCTGGGTGCTGGAAGATGTGTTATTGCATTGCTACCCAGCAGCAGCTCATTGCCTTTTGGCAACAGATGATGCATTACAATTGGTAGCCATCATCGTCATGTTCCTGGGTGCTCTTTCAGCCGACTTCGGTGAGAATGGTCAGGGGCACCTGGACATAAATGGTCATTCTATTTTTAAGTTTCATCTCATGGACATTTAGTCCTGCCTGCAGTCAAACTGCGCCGTCCTCTGGTGAGCAGCCAGGAGACGATGATGGCTAGCAGTCGTACTGCACCATCTGCTGCCAGCCTAAGATGTATGAGAAAGATGGAGTGGATCAAAACAGGGGAGACCAGATTCTGATTTTGTATTCATTTGCTCCCCCTTGTTCCCTCCTTCTGTGTAGTAGCATGGGAGGCATTAGCTCTGTTGGTTTGAGCACTGGCTGCTAAACCGGTTGTTGAGTTCAGTCCTTGAGGGCCATTCTCTGTGATAGTTGTGATGTGTTTTTTCTCCTTGCTGCAAACCCACCTCCTTTGTTGATTTTAATTCCCTGTAAGCCATGCTGTCAGTCACCCCTCCCTCCATCAGAGCACAGCAGACATCATTTTGCACCTTTTTTTTCAACGAAGATGCCATAGCACGGCAACATGTGAGCCCACTGATCATTGTGGCAATTATGAGCACTGTAAACAGCTCGCGCATTATCCTGCAGTATATGCAGAAACCAGAACCTGCAAAAGCAAAACCAGGTGAAGGAGGTCGTGCCAGTGCATGACGAGAGTGATGAGGACATGGACACAGGCTTCTCTCAAAGTATGCGCTCGCAATGTGGACAACCTGGTTGTTAAAAGGGCGCAGCGTTCAGTTGCATGGACACCAATTCTGGGTCCAGGAAACAAGCACAACTGGTGGGACTGCATTTGTGTTGCAGGTCTGGATGAATCCCAGTGCTGTAAACTTTCACATGCGTAGGGCACTTTCATGGAAACTTTGTGACTTGCTTTCCCCTGCCCTGAAGCCAAGAATACCAAAATGAGAGCAGCCCTCATAGTTCACAAGCGAGTGAACGATAGCCTGTGGAAGCTTGCCAATGCCAGTCAGCTAACCGGTCAGTGGAATCCCAATTTGAAGTCGGTTACAATCTACTGTGGGGCTGCTGTTGATCCAAGTAGCCAACCCAATCCACTGAGCTGCTGCTATAAGAGTGTGACTCTGGGAAATGTGCAGCTCATGGTGGATGGCTTACTGCAATGGATTTCCTACTCTGGTGGCGATGAAGACGAACGCATATCCATCTTGGGACTGGTCACCATAGCGCAGCCAGATACATAAACCAAAACCGTGGGATGGCTGCGGAAAGTACGATGATGCTCACATCTTCAGGACTCTGTCTGTGATCAAAAGCTTGCAAAGGGACTTTTCCCACACCAGAATATATCATGGGGATTTGCTAAATCCGCCACTAGTTATCCTCGGACCAGGCTACCCCTAATACATGGCTCATGAATGACACAGAGCAGCCTGAGACAGTAGTAGGAGCTCGTCAACTATAGGGTAAGCAAGTGCAGAATCCGGTAGATAGAATATGCATTTGGACGTTTAAAAGCGCGCTGGTGCAGTTTACTAACTCGGTTTGACTTCAGTGAAACCAATATTTCCCTTCATTATTACTGCTTTGTTGTGCTCCACAAATCTCTGTAGAAATAATGCGGAACATTTTTGGCAGGGTGGGAGGTTGAGTCCAAATCGCCTGGCAGCTCTGATACGTTGCAGCCAGACACCAGGTGGTTAGTGGAGGACAGGAGGGCGCAGTGCACATCAAGAGAGCTTTTTGAAACCAGTTTTCACGAGTGGCATGACTTGTGTGACAGTTCTGATTGTTCAATTGATGACACCACCCCCACTGGTTCGTCTACTTCACTGTAAAGCCATCGCTCCCCTCCCCCTTTTGATCACCGCTTGCTAGAGTAGAGGGCAATAAAGACATTGTTGTTTCACATCATGCATCTTTATAATTCATCACACAATAGGAAGATAACTGCCAAGGTATCCCGGAGGGGTGGAGGAGAAGGGAAGCATTGTTGTAGTGGTGGGAGGGAGCAGGGAAGGACAAGGTCACACTTGACTTGAATCAGCTTCTGACCAGATATTGGGATATTATGCTATGCCAGTCCTTGCAATTACATGCCAGTAAGCCTAACTCAGTCTGGGCAAATCTGGTTGAAACTATAGTAAAGAAAAAAATTGTTCAGAAACATAGGACGAACATAATTTTCTTGGGGAAGAGTCGACATGTTTTTTTTAAATGGAATCATTGCCTCACCAATCTACTAGAATTCTGCTTAGGGTGTCAACAAGCATGTGGTACAAGGTGATCCAGTGGGTTCTAGTGTACTTAGATATTCAGAAAGCCTTTGACAAGTCCTCTCACCCAAAGCGCTCTTAAGCCAAAGTAAGCTGCCATGGTGGTATAAGAGGAAGCGTCCTTCCTGGTATCAGTAATTGGGTTAAAAGATAGGAAAACAAGGTAGGAACTAAATGGTTAGTTTTCGACTGGAGAAAGGTTAAGAAGTCGTGTCCTCCGGGGGTCGATACGGGCCCAGTCTATTCAACATATTATTAATTGATCTGGAAAAAAGGGTGTAACAGTGAGTGGCAAATTTGCAGTGATAACAAAACTGCACAAGACAGTTAAATCCAAAGCAGCGCTGTTGAAGTTCTTACCATTTTTGCTCGTTACTTTGGGATATGCTATTTATTCGAGTTACTCTTCTGGGGGGTGGGGATTTTCTGTAATTCTTCAATTAACTGCTTGTGTTCTTCATACAGAGCTCTACTTCTTCCTTCTGCAAAGTCCTTCCAATGGGCTATCCTGCAGGACCTAGGGTTCCCGGGCTGGGTTTCCTCGCCCCAGAATTCAGATGCTGGTGCGCACACACCACACCTCCATACCCCCCTGTCCCCCTCCTCCCCCAAGTCTGAGTGACCAGTCATCAGCAGTGTCAAAACTGACCTCTTATGTTGTCCTTGCGACTTCAGTGGGCATGGGAAATGCTTTATCAAAGAAAGAACACTCCATGAAGAAAGAGAGTTTTCCAATACAAGTGGAGAATTTTATATTTTTTCACAGAGCTAAAAGATAAAATTTCATTGCTTATTTGTAGCAAATGTATTGCTGTTTTCCAAGGAGTATAATGTGCGTTGCACTGCAACACAACTGCCAGTTGAAAATATGATGCTATGCACCAGAAAATCGAAAGGAAAATGTTTCAAGCAACTTAAAGCGCATTGCCAAGCAAAGAAATTTCTTTTCGGGATTACAAGTCTTAGCAAAAAATTAGCAAGAGAAGTTTGTGATACGTTGAAATGATAGCTAAATCTCATGACCTTATGAAGGCCAGTGAAATTTTATGTCTGATTAGAAAGAAAATTTTTATGAGGCATAAACTTGTCTGCCAGTACAGTTACCTGCAGGATAATGGATTTTAGCTGATAATGTGCAAAAAACAATTGATTCAAATGGCAAAGACTTTGAAGCCATTTTCAGTTGCTCTTGAGTGAGAGTACAGATGTTCAGTATACCTGCACAGTGTGCCGTGTTCATAGAGGTGTGGATTTCAATTTGAATATAACTGAGAATGCTGGACTTGCTGCCACTGAAGGGTACCACAAACGGACAGACCTATTTCAAAGACTAGAAGAGTTGCATTGAAAAGCTGCGCTTGCCGTGGAACAAACTCGTATCTTTGGTACGGGCGGTGCGCTAATTGTGATCTGAAAACATTGGTGTGGTTGGATTATGAGGCCAAACTGAACGCCTCAATTACCAGGATTAGCTTCACCAGTATACATTGCATTTTGCACCAAGAAGCCCTGTGTAGTAAAAGTCTACAAATGAAGGAAGTTATGGATGTAGTTGTTAAAACTGTTAATTTTATATGTGCATGAGGGCTGAATCACAGACAGTTCACTTCTTTTCTAGCAAGTATGGACAGTGAATATGGGGAACTTCTGTATCACACTCAAGTTGGATGGCTGAGTCCTGGAGATGTTTTGAAGCATTTTTTTGCACTTAGAGAGGAGATTGATTCCTTCATGAAAATGAAAAGCAAGGAGGTTCCACAGCTTGCTGATTTTCTACTTTTATCCGCAGCCTTGCTTTTCTAAGAGAGGTAACTGATCACCTGAATGCACTGAACTTGAAACTTCAGGGTAGAAAACAGGTGATAACACAGATGTATGACAGTGTTAAGTCAAGCTTACTTTGCGGGGGAAACGGCTGACTGCTGGCAATTTGGTCCATTTCTCGACTCTGAATTCCTTTGCAAAAGTTGAACGCGAATCCTTGAAAGAATATGCAGAGATCATTTCTAATTTACACAAACAGTTTGATGTGCAGTTTAAAGATTTCAAGGCACTTGAACCATATTTTCAACTTTTTCCGACACCATTTGCTGTTGAAATTGACTATGTTGCAGAGGAAATGCAGATGGAGTTAGCAGAGCTTCAGTGTGACACCATTTTGAAGCCGAAGTCTACAGATGTTGGAATTCCAGAATTCTACAGGTTTCCTTTACAAGAAAGATTTCCTATGTTATTCTCTGCTGCCGCAAGGATAATGGCAATGTTTGGAAGCACGTATATATACGTGAACAGTTTTTCTCTTCCATGAAGATTAACAAATCTGTGTTAAGGTCAAGGCTCACTGATGACATTTGAAAGCAACACTGAGATTGGTTTCGTCTCAGGATATCAAACCTAATATTGATGCTCTGGTTGATGCAAAATGCTGCCAGCTAAGTGACCAAAAATGAAATGACTGTTAAAATTAGCACCGACTTGTCACATTACAGTTAAAGAAGTTAATAAAAAAGTTAATAAATTGACTTTTAATAGCATACTATAGTTTAATACTATGCTACTGTAATACTCTTCATTTTTTTCCTGCCTACCTCCAGGTGCTTCCCTCCACCAAGCTGCCAAACAGCTGTTGGTGGTGCTTAGCACTTTCCAGCAGGGAGAAGGGAGGAGCAGGGAGCCGTGCATTCAGGGGATGAGGTGGAGAAGAGATAGGGCAGGGGCGGGGCCTCATGGAAGGGGTGGAGTGGGGATGAGGCCAGGGGCAGCGAGGGGGGTGTCAGTGATGAGGCCCTCGGGCCAATGCACTAGTCCTCATTTGGCCCTTATGGTCATTTGAGTTTGAGACCCCTGTGCTAAACAATAGGATTGCTCATTCCTGGCTATAGGTGATGTTCCTTCAAGGGAGCTCAGAATGCGATTAGGCAGCTTCAGTACTTTGGATCCCAATCAAGGATTTATCACTAGAATTAGTCTGATAACTGCTGACCTGGGTGTGTGCAGGTAGGTTCATTAATATCAGGAGCAGAGACCCCCCATCATGCACTGCTTCTCTGGTCCCAGAGTTCCCTGCGGTTCTTGCCTGGGAATCTCTGCTCTCTATTTTGTATGCTAATGGAGATGCCTCCCTGTCCCATCTTTGATACAGATAAGGCTAGAGGAGTTTTCTTAATCCTGTCAGCCTTGTCAGGAGGGGTCTAGGTGTTTCTCCCACTGCCTTTTCATTGCTTTCTTCTGATCAGTTTTGGTTCAAGGAGAGGCTGCAGGGAGCAAAGAGGGGGCCCTTCATGAGTCAGACAGGCCGGATACTGCACCCAGGTTCCCCAAGAACACAGAGCTGACTGCCGGGCTGGCTCCAGGGTTTTTGCTGCCCCAAGTGTGGGGGGTAGGGGGGAAGCCACGATTCATGCTTGCGGACAAAACAATCCACCAGTACCGCTTTTCTTCTTTGGCGGCAAATTCGGCGCAGGTCCTTTCCCTCCGAGAGGACCTGAGGGAACCCACTGCAAATTATAGGCAGCGGTTTAAACAAATACAGTAGTTCTTCTTCATCAGACAACACAATCACCTGTGACTCCTTGCCTGAAGGAGGTTGTGAGGGCAGGACTATAACACTATTTAAAAGGGAACTGGATAAATTCATGGAGGTTATAAGTCCATAAATGCTATTAGCAGGATGGGTAGGAATGGTGTCCTAGACTCTGTTTGATTGTCAGAGGGTGGAGAGATGGATGGCAGAGAGAGATCACTTGATCATTGCCTGTTAGGTTCACTCCCTCTGGGGCACCTGGCATTGTGCGCTGTTGGAGACAGGATGCTGGGGCTGGATAGACCTTGGTCTGACCACGGTATGGGGGGCGGGGGTCATTCCTTATGAATTGCTGCGAAGAGCCCGATGTGCCACCTTCTTCCCTTGGCCTTGCTTTGCTGAGTGGTGCCTGGAGCGGCCCTGCTGACTGGTATCAAAAAGGGATCATCACAAAACTGGGTTGACTGAACAACAGAAATGGCAGATAAAATTCATGCGGATAAATGCAAGTAAATTGCACAGTTGGAAAACGTCTATATAACCCAATCTCAACTAACATATAAAATGATGGGGTGTAAATTAAGCTGTTACCACTCAAGAAAGAGATCTTGGAAGTCAATTGTGGAAGGGTCTTCTGAAAACATCCACTCAATTGGCAGCAGCAGTCAAAAGGTGAACAAGGATGTTGGGATCATTAAGAAAGGGATAGATAATAACATAAAATATCCTGTTGCCTCTCTATAAAATCCATGGTAAATCTACATCTTGAATATTGCAGCAGGTGTGCGTCCACCGTCATCTCAGGAGAAAAGATAAATATTGGAATTGGAAAAGGTTCAGAAAAGTGCAACAAAAATTACTAGGGGTATGGAACAGCTTCTGTGTGCGAAGTAGATTAATAGACGGGATTTTCAGCTATGGAAAAGAGATGATTGAGTGGAGATATTGAGAGAGGTCTATAAAATCATGACCTGGTGTGGAGAAAGTAAATAAGGAGTGTTATTTACTCCCTAATTACACAAAGCACTTAGGGTCACTAAATGAAATGAATATTATATTGGGCAGCCAGGTTTAAAACAAACGAAAGTCTTTTTTCAAGAACGCACAGTCCAGTCTGTTGGAACTCTTTGCCACAGGAAGGTTATGAAAGGCCACGATATAACAGAGTTAAAAAAGAACTTAGATAAGTTCATGGAGGACAGGCCATCATACCTATTAGGCAGGGATGGTTCCCCTATCTCGTGTTTGCAGAGCTGTGAATGGGCCAGACAGGGGATGGATCACTTCTATATTGACCTGTTCTGTTATTCCTCTGAAGCACCAGCATTGGCCACTGCGAAGGCAGGATATTGGCAGATGGCCCATTTGCTCTCACTCAGTATGGCCGTTCTTATGACACAGGGACCCATAATCACCTCATATTCATGTGCAAAGTGACTCCCTGGACCACATCCAGCCAGCAATGGGATTGAGCTGGAGGACCTTCAGCAAGCAGCCCTGGCTACCGGAGCTAAAGGGAGCTGCTCCGGGTAACACCGAGTAAGGAGCAGGCCCTTCCTGGCTGGCTGCAAAGAGGAACGTGACCCCAGCTGCCCAGCCACCCTAAATGCCAACCCCCTCGTCTCCGGTGCGCTGGGAGGAGGGGATCAGCTCACCAGCTATGTCAGAACTGAGGCTTGGCAAGGAAGTGAGAGGTTTATTATGGAGGCAAAGGTCAATGGTGTTGAATGCATGGGATGGCGAGACACTGGCTCGGATGTAATTATAGTCAAGGGACATCTGGTAAAGCCAGAGGACATGCTGCCAGGGGAATATGTGACGGTAGTGGCACTATCTGAGTACTCTGTGGACCTGCCAATGGCTGGAATCCACCTTGAGTGGGACAGCTTTAAAGGGGACGTGAAGGCTGATGTTTTGATAGGAAATAACATACTGGGGATGCCTGGCCAAGTGAATGTCGTGACCAGGTCACAGAGGGAGTTTGGGTCTGTGGCAGATGCCCTGACTTATGGCAGTGAGGGGGACGGCGAACAGACAGAGAGTGCGTCTCAAGATGAATTAGGGGAAGGTTTGTCTGAAATGTCAGAGAGGGTTCTGAATTCAACCAAAACCCAGGGTGAATTCATGGTGGCTCAGCAAAGTGATGTATCTCTAGAGAAAGCTAGGAATGATGCTCAGAATCAGGTCCCAGCCAGTGAAGAGAGAGACAGATTTTTTATGCAGGATGGGCTGTTGTATAGGGAGCCTCCCAGGGGAAAAAAGAATTCCCAAGCGGCAGCTCACAAACAGCTTGTGGTGCCAGAGAGGTACCGCAATGAGCTGTTGAAGTTGGCTCATGATGGTCCATTTGCAGGACATCTGGGTATAGGCAAGACGTGTGACAGGCTGGAGCAGAATTTCTTCTGGCCTCACCTCTTTGAGACAGTGAGGGATTACTGCAGGAGCTGTGAACTGTGTCAAAAGCGTAAGCAGTTGAGGGGGCCTAGCAAGGTGCCCCTCCAGCCTCTGCACATTGTAGGGGAGGCTTTTGCCAGAGTGGCTGTGGATATTGTGGGGCCATTCCCAAAGCCTTCCAGAAATGGGAAAAAATACATCCTGGTGTTGGTAGACTTTGCTACCAGATATCCAGAGGCTGTAGCCTTGGCTAACATTGAGGCAGAGACAGTGGCAGTGGCTTTGTTCTCTATTTTTAGCAGAGTGGGTTTTCCCAAAGAAATACTGTCTGACCGTGGATCTAACTTCATGTCTGTAGTGTTCAGGCAGTTGTGGGAATTATGTGGGGTGAAGCACCTGGAAGCTGCTCCCTACCACCCCCAGACTAATGGCCTAGTGGAAAGGTTCAATGGAACCTTAAAGTCTATGTTGAAAATGTATGTGGATAGATGCCAGAATGACTGGGATGTTCTACTGCCATATCTATTGTATCCGTACAGGAGTGTATCCCAAGAGTCTACAGAGTTTGCTCCCTTTGAGCTGCTCTATGGGAGGCAGGTCCGGGGGCCCCTAGATTTGGTCCGTGACTCATGGGAGGGTCAGGTGGAGGAGACGGAGCAACCGGTGGCTGAATATGTGGCTCAGTTCAGGGAGAGTTTGCAAGAGATGATGAAGTTGGTTGAGCAGATGCCCTTTAGCCTTCTTGGCAACACGGACACAGGGCAAATCCTGCTTGACTCATATCCAGCTGTAACCCTGTGACAATGTGGTCTGGCGGGACCCACTGTAACCCCTAGTCCTTTTCTGCAGAACTGCTGCCTAGCCACTCGGTCCTAGTCTGTAAGAGTGAATGGGATTCTTCCGTCTCTGCAGGACTCTGCACTTTGTCCTTGTTGAACTCTCATCAGGTTTCTTTTGGCCCAATCCTCTAATTTGTCTAGGTCCCTCTGTATCCTATCCCTACCCTCCAGCGTATCTACCACTCCTCCCAGTTTAGTGTCATCTGCAAACTTGCTGAGAGTGCAGGCCACGCCATCCTCCACATTCATGAAGGATATTTGAACAAAACAGGTCCCAGGACCACCCTTGGGGGCACTCCGCTTGAAACCAGCGGCCAACTAGACATGGAGCCATTGATCACTACCTGTTGAGCCCGACGATCTAGCCAGCTTTTCTATCCACCTTATAGTCCATTCATCCAGCCCATACTTCTTTAACTTGCTGGCAAGAATACTGTGGAGAACATATCAAAGCTTTGTCTATTTGTCCTCTGCAAGATGAGCATTGGTGCATTGAGCCAGGCTAGACAGGTTCCTGCTTTGGAGACCACTGAGACGAGGACAGGAGGGGATGAGCGCCCAGGGTGGTGGGGAGGGGAGTGGGGATGAACAGGCCTTGTCTCAGGGGAAGCGAGTGCCCCATGTTTTTACCAGAAGACCAGGGCCCTAATTCCTTGTTCAGATCCCTTTACCCCCACTGGCTGGCTCTGGGGTGCTGAGACTGGGGCCAGGCAACACAGGGAACTGTTCCATGCAGAGTCAGGAACCCGAGAAAGGAGACACACACTGAGCTGAATGCTGGAGGGGAAAGTTTATTATCACTTCACTGTGCTGAGATTGCTGAGAAAAGCAGAGTGTGGGTGCTGCAGGGAGAGAAGGGGGCAGAGCAGAGCGGGAGTGACACAGCGTAACTCAGCGATGCTTTGCAGAAAGGGATTTCGCAGCTGGGGACACAGTATCTGCTCTCCCTAGGAATCGGAGGGACCGGATTCACTCCAGCCCAGGTGCTGGGAGCCCTCTGGTCCAGGCGACCCGCCTCCCAAAAAGGTTTACCCTTACAAATGAAAGGGAATCTGAATGTACAGGGATAATCGTGCCATTTCTGAAAACCTAGAAAGAAAAACAGAAATGACCCCTGGGGTGGGGCAACCTGGGCTGTTCCTGCTCTTACAGTGACCCCTCCCCCACCCTGTTCCGTGCCCTCGGAGAAGACCCCAGCTCCTGTGCACAGCCCTGAGAAGAGGAGGGTGGGATGGAGCCCTGAGCACCCCAGAGTGGGGGAGCCCCATCCTGCAAAGAGAGGTCGAGGCTCAGAGTGAAAGGGGAGACGCCTGGTCCATGTGCTACTGCTCCTACCTCCCCCACCACCACGTGCCCCCACCCCAGCCAGAGGGCAAGAGGAGATAGCGAGAGCCCTGCCCGGGACTGGGCCACCAGCTCAGGAACTGGGGTGGGACTGGTGGTGATACTGGGAGACTGGAGTGTCTAAGGAAATTGCTTGTGTGACTTGCAGTTAGCCAGTGGGGTGAAACTGAAGTCTTTTGTCTGGCTGGTTTAGTTTGCCTTAGAGGTGGAAAACCCCCAGCCTTGAGCTGTGACTGCCCTGTTTGAGCAATTGGTCCTGATTTGGCACTCTCAGTTGGGTCCCGCCAGAACCACATCGTCACACCCCTCTGCTCTGGGGGTGTCTGTGCTTGTGCCCGGGGGCTGCCCAGCAGTAGTATTCTTGCATAGTCAGGCCAGAAAGTGCCCAGGGAAGGACAGTCCTGGAGCTGGGCTGACTGGGTTCAACCCCTCAGCAGCACCCCAGACCCAGCAGGGAGCTCTGCAGGGGGTATAGGCCATTCTCAGTGCCCTGTTCCCTGGGGTGCGGGTTTCTGCTGCTCTTTGACTCTATCTCCGTCCAGTGACTGTCCCTCTGGCTGTGCCCATCTGCCGGCATCAGGCCTGATGGACAGTGAGCCTGTAACTCACAGGGGGGAGGGATAGCTCAGTGGTTTGAGGCTTGGCCTGCTAAACCCAGGGTGGTGAGTTCAATCCTTGAGGGGGTTACTTAGGGTTGTGGGGCAAGAATCAGTACTTGGTCTTGCTAGTAAAGGCAGAGGGCTGAACTAGATGACCTTTCAAGGTCTATTCCAGTTCAAGGGGCTAGGTATATCTCCCTTTATTATAATAACTCAAGGCTGTATCATGATGCACACATACCGGGGGCTCCATTAAGGTTACATGGGCAGCCTTAGGCTGGCACTTCCTTGACTTTGGGACTTTCATGTTCCTTTAACATGTTTTGGGTGCAATTTAGGAATAGTTTATAAGTAACAAAGAATTCATGTTTTAGTAAAATGTGAATCAATCATCAGACAGCCCAGTGCTCAATGGGCTGCTTGTTACCACAGTGTGTGACTGTCTAACACATCCGGCTCATGGCAGGCCCAAGCCTGTCCCAGTGATAAATGGAATTGGTCTGAGAGCCTAGGACCTGCACCTCGCTCCCCACACCCGCTGGCACTGCAGGCCCCACACAGACACAGCGCCCAATGATCGGGGCCAGGCAGGGGATTCATTGTGAATTTCACCCCTCTCTTCTTCACAGCCTGTCTGCAAAGCGACCCCTCAAATCCACCAACACTGGCTAGTCCAGGGGTTCTCAAACTTGGGGTTCTGACCCTCATGCAGTCACGAGGTAGTTACATGGGGGTCACGAGCTGTCAGCTCTGTGGGATGACAGCCCCGAGTCCCCATTACCATTAAATAACCCCTCTGTGACGAACTGGGAATGTTCTTAATGTTGCTCTGAATACTGTGTTGGTGCCTTAGTGTCCCTGATGCAGTTCTTAAGTATCTAGGTGGTGGGATAAGGGTGTATAGTTGCTGTACAGCAAAGGGCTAGTGCACATAAATGCCTGGCACTCTCATAGACTCATAGACTCATAGGTC
>NC_133769.1:10029076-10030343 GCF_003597395.2 Chelonoidis abingdonii
ACGTCTGTTAGTCTATAAGGTGCCACAGGACTCTTTGTTGCTTCTTACAGATCCAGACTAACACGGTGACCCCTCTGATACTTGACACCATGCAAGGTCTTAGTTAGGAATCCAAAGAAACAAGTGCAACATCCACTTTAGCAATGTAAGATCCTGTAGTCTGTAACCTACCATTTAAATCAGCTTCTGGATCAAATGACTAGAGGATAGCTAATGTGATACCAATTTTAAAAAAGCTCCAGATGTGATTCCAGCAATTACAGGACGCTAAGCTTGACTTGAGGACCGGACAAACTGGTTGAAACTGTAGTAAAGAACAAAATTGTCAGATACATAGATGAACATAATTTGTTGGGGAAGAACCAACATGGTTTTTGTAAAGGGAAATCATGCCTCCCCAACCTACTAGAATTCTTTGAGGGGGTCAACAAGCATCTGGACAAGAGAGATCCAGTGGATATAGTGTATTAGATTTTCAGAAAGCATTTGACAAGGCCCCTCACCAAAGGTTCTTAAGCAAAGTAAGCTGTCATGGGATAAGAAGGAAGGTCCTCGTCTGGACTGGTAACTGGTTAAAAGTTAGGGAACAAAGGGTAGGAATAAATGGTCACTTTTCAGAATGGAGAAAGGTAAATAGTGTTGTCCCCCCAGGTGACTGTACTGGACCCAGTTCTATTCAACATACTGATAAATAGTCTGGGGAAAAGGGTAAACAGTGAGTTGGCAAAATTTGCAGATGATACAAAATTACTCAAGATAGTTAAGTCCCAGGCAGATCGTGAAGAGCTACAAAAGAATCTCTCAAAACTGAGTGACTGGGCAATAAAATGGGAGATGAAATTCAATGTTGAAAAAATGCAAAGTAAAGCACATTGGAAAACACAATCCCAACTATATATATAAAATGATGGGGTCTAAATTAGCTGTTACCACACAAGAAAGAGATTCTGGAGCCATTGTGGATAGTTCTCTGAAAACATCCACTCAGTGTACAGCAGCAGTCAAAAAAATGAACAGAATGTCGGGCGTCATTAAGAAAAGGATAGATCATAAGACAGAAAATATCATATTGCCTCTATATAAATCCATGGTATGCCCACAGCTTGAATACTGAATGCAGATCTGGTCACCCCAGATTGGAACTGGAAAAGGTTCAGAAAAGGGCAACAAAAATTATTAGGGATATGGAGCGGCTTTCATAGGAGGAGTTATTAATAAGACTGGGACATTTCATCTTGGAAAAGAGACAACTACAGGGGCATACGAT
>NC_133769.1:10030443-10038407 GCF_003597395.2 Chelonoidis abingdonii
TGTTTTACTGGCTGGATAAAAGTCACTGTGGGTCCCAGGAAGAGGGGTGCAGGGCCAGACTCCGTGACAATCCGCGACAATGACCCAGGGCCGGTGCAACCATTTAGGTGACCTAGGTGGTCGCCTAGGGCGCTAGGATTCGGGGGGCGCTATTTTCTTCGGCAGCGACCACAGTGGCCGGATCTTCAGCCTCCCTGGTCGCCACCGGCATTTAGGCGGAGAGAGCTGGGGCGGGGGGCACGAGGAGGGCTGCCTGCAGCAAGTAATGGGGAGGTGGAACGCAGGAGAACTCCCAGCCCCAGCTCACCCCTGCCCCACCTCCTCCCCGAGCATGCCGTGGCTGCTTCACTTCTCCCACCTCCTAAGCTGATTGGCACCGCAAGCCTGGGAGGCGGGAGAAGTGAAGCAGCCACGGCGTGCTCGAGGAGGAGGCAGGGCAGGGGTGAGCTGGGGCGAGGGGAGTGCCTCAGGGCGGAGGGTGGGGGGTGAGGAGCTGCCACGGGGGGGCACCTCAGGGCGGAGGGTGGGAGCTGCCGCAAGGTGGGGGGGAGGCGCCACAGGGCGGGGGACGGAGGAGGGAGCAAGGTGGAAGTTTCGCCTAGGGCACAAAACATCCTTGCACCGGCCCTGCAATGACCCATCAGGCACTGGGAGCTTAACCCAGAATTCCAATGGGTGGCAGAGACTGCGGGAACTGTGGGATAACTACCTACAGTGTAACGCTCCGTAAATTGATGCTAGCCACAGTAGTGAGGAGGCACTCCACCGACTTACTGCGCTTAGTGGGGACATACACGATCGACTATATAAAATCAATTTCTAAAAATTGACTCCTATAAAACTGACCTAATTTTATGGTATGGACATACCCTAAGTAACAGACCACAAGCCCCGAAGAGGAAGGCTAGAACCCAGGAATTGAGATGGTGGGAACATTTTCATTGAAACAGTTTTCTGCTGGAAAATCCCATTAAGATTAAACAATTGTGTTTTTTGAAATCATTAATTGATTTGGATGAAAACATTTCAAAGATCTATATTTTTGCAAAATAAAAGCATCTCTTGTTTGTCACATACTGTTAAATTGTCTCATTGCACAAGGGACATTTTGATCTAGAAAACTAGATGAGATGATTCACTCTGGGCTAAGAAGTTGCTCCTCTTAATGATTTAAAAATAAAATACAAATAGAAAATTTCAGCTCTCATGCAGCAGAACCCCGTTTATCAAATCTAATTGGGAACCGGGACAGATCCCAACAAAAAACTGGATGGGCTGGAGAATGGGAAAGTGTGAGGCTGCAGCGCCATCTAATGGCCATAGGAGAAATGGCCTGTTTCTGGACCTGCGCGTTGGCTGTTCAGGTAACCTGGGTGCTGGATAAGCGGGGTTCTGCTGTATTACGTCATAACCTGCCATGGCTGAACCTGATAGGACCCCTCATATTGTTCACTGCTGCGAGTGACACTGTCAACGGAGCTTCACAGCTCCCCACCCTCCCCCGGCCAGGAGGTAAGTATAGGAGGATTGTTATCCCTAACTGACAGAAGGAGAAACTAAGGCTGAGAAAGGTGTAGGGACTTGTCTTACGTCAGGCAGCCAGTCAGCGGCAGAGATGGGAATAGGACCAGGACTCCTGACTTTCAAACTAACCATCAGTCTTGAATTTCATACACTGAATGATCAGAACAAAGTGATCTCAAATGAGCTACAGACCAACCACTGTTCACAGTAATTATTCAGCAAGTATTTTAGAGGCACTGGAACATTAGAGAGAATCATGAACTGCTCGGAGACAATTAATGGAGAGAAGAAGCAAATTCATCAAGCGCATGACTGGTTATGGCTTATTTGCTTAGTCATAAAGAGAACAATAAAGTCCTGAGTCTCCTCCCTGTCACTAGACCCCCAGCGCAGCCAATCAGCATGGAGACCCTGAGGGGCGGGAGGCTGAGGGTTCTCACAGATGTCCCAAAGAACAGCCAAGGTCACCAGTGGGGATGACAGTCAGAGCACTCTTCCAGTCCCACTTCTTTGTGAGGACTTCCCACCATGAGGGCTGGAGAGCAGCCCCCTCCTCGCCAGTGGAAGGAGGGGAGCAGGGAAAAGGAAAACCCCAATGACTCCAGTGATTCTAAGGGACAAAAGCCTAGGTGGGAAAAAACCTCTGCCACCCTAACCTAGTATTTCCTGGGCCTAGAATTTGGCCGGCACCAGATGGATCAGGTTAAATAGGTTCCAAACCTCCCTTGAGCTCTTACCTCCTCAACAGGGACTTCTGTTTTCTAGTAAAATTATTACTGGGAAAGGAGAAAACTTCAGAGAGGCTCCTCCTTGTGCTCACGAACCTGAACCTGAATTCTCGCTCAGTCTTCAAGGAGTGACCTCGAGAAGGAGACTGGCTGCAGCAAAGTCACGGGGCTCTCTGAGATTGCCCCTGCCCTGCAGCCCGTCCTGCCTGGCCCTTGTCAGGGTCTCTCTGTGAGGTCACCACCTCCCAACCTCCTCTGACCAATAAGCTGAGGCCTTGTATAAGGCCCTTGTGATGTCACACCCACCACTGCTCTGCCCCTGGCCCGACCTTTGGATGTTTGAGCTGCTCCCCTTGTATCACCCCCCAGTCACTCACTGTTAGTTCTGGGAATCAAGCAGGCTACACATGAAATTATCAGATGCTGCTCAACGTGCCACAATCAGTTTCTCATAGATTTGTAGACTTGAAGGCCAGAAGAGACCGATACATCATCTAACCTGACCCCTCCCCACCCCCTGCACATCACAGGCCTCCTGTAGAGCAAAGTGGCTAGTTAAGGACCAAAGCCTGGTCTTCATTAGAAGACACCAGTAGGTGGAGAAACCACAGCTTCCCTAGGTAGTTTGGAGGAAACTGATGCAGTGAGGGGAAGGGAAATGATGCCAAAGCCACACTTGTGAATCTATATCACAATTCATGTGCACAGCGTCACTGTGCTAAGGTTGTACAAGCAACCTCAACGCTGGTGTTTCCTAATATGTAAAGGCCTGTTCTACACACAGTTCTTTGTACTAACACGACTGCTTTGGTTAGGATGCATTTATTTATTTAGTGCTACCGAAATAGTTGCTCTGGCACAAATTCTAGCATGGACACAGCTGTGTCTCTATAAAAGTGTTTTACAGCAATACAGCTTATTCCCCTCCCTGTACTGGGATATCCTGGTACAAAGCACCTTTACACCGATATGACAGTGTCCATACTGGGGGGGTTGTACCGCTTTAACTGTACTAGTTGTTCTCAAGCAGCACAACTTTCTAGGGTAAACAAGCCCCTGCTCACCAGCACTCAAGCACCTTTATATTGAATTAAAACAAAAGAGTTGGGCTCTTGTTCAGAGGGAAGAGAGATTGCCTCCCCACAGAAAAATTGGCCCTCGGATACTTGGCCCTCAGATACTATGGTGATGGGCACCAGCTGAAAAACCTAGATAAATAGCTCCCGTGTTCCATGGAGACTAGTGAACGTCAGTGCCTAGGTGTCATGGGGTTGCTGGTTCCTTTAAGGGGAATCTGGGCCAGGTTATGTATGGGAAGCTAATTGAAAAGGAAGGAGCCCGTGTAGGCAGCTGATTGTCTGTCAAGCACCTGGCCCTGACAAGGCCCATCAGGACTCAATGGCAAGGCGGTGCTCTTGGGGACAGGAGCTCTCAGTTGCTGCGAAGAAGGAGAGCTATGGCCTGCCAGACTCTCTAGGCTGTCAGGTAAAATGATGGAGTAGAAAGGGGACAGCATTAGCCCCCAGCTCAGCCAATCAGCATTGAGACTCTGAGGGCAGGAAGCTGAGGGTTCTCACCAGTGACTCAATTCATCAGAAGATCTGAGCATTAAACGAACATGTCATGGGTGGATTGGCTTTGGCTGTAGCGCTAGCATTTAGATGCAGCATTTATAAGCACAATCCTGGGAAATGTATTCACTTCAAAGCACTTAGTATAACCTGTTGAGCCACATTCATTACAGTTCGTTTCTGTGGCTTTTGGGAGTTGAAGGGCACTTGTCATCTTCTCCTTATTTGTGCTTTAAATGAAAAGGTCAGACAGCCCAAGTTTTAAAAAGCTGTGACCCTGGCTCGTGTAGCCTACTGGTCACCCCACTCTGAAACTGTATTTTGGAATGATTCATTCCCTATAGATTTAACAATCATTTTTCAGCTACAACCACTATTCAGTCATTTTCTATCCCTGGGGGAATTATGTGCCAAAAAAAAAATATTTAAAAAATACTGCACACAATAGTTTAAAATTCTACATATTTTATTTTTGCATATAACACAATATAATCACACCAGTTTCAATTATTTTGGAAATTTATTTCAAAATACCTGTCAGCAAGCATGTCTCTAACAATACAGACCACAGAACAGATTAGGAAATGTTTATTGACAAATACATTCATTACTGGGCATATTAATACAGAACTCTGAGTAATAATTCGTTTAAACTATAGTACAGAACCATATTTCCCACACCCCTTAGAAGCAGTGCAAAGGCTTGGGAGAGTCAGGGTTGAGGGAGGAGCTGAGGAAGAGGGAAGTAATTGCAGGGAAGGAGTCTGGTTGTAAACTTGAAGGGTTGTTGGGTATGGGTTAAAAAAGTATGGAACAGTAGGCTTTTTTGGAGGGCGGAGAGGGATTGTTAGGGAGCATCTCCCATGCAGACCCCTGTCTCCTCCCATTTAGTCAGGCCCAGCTGCCCCTGTCCCCATGTGTCGCTGCACCCCATGTGTCCCTCCACCCCCCATTCAGACACCCACTCCCCCATCGCCAGGTAGCCCTGTACCCCCTTCCTCTGTCCCCATGTGTGTCTGTGCCCCCACTGAGCCACCTCTCTCCCCAGGTGTTCCTGAACCCCTCAGCCAGCCCCCCCTCATTTCCATGTGTCCTTACACCCCCTATCCACATGTGTCTCTGTGCCCCCACTCAGCTGCCCCCTCCCCTCATGTGGCCCTGCACCTTCCTCTCCCGTGTGGCCCTGATCCTCTACTCCCATTCAGCCCCTGCCCCAGTCTGTCCTCCCCCACTAGCCCTTATGAGCCTCTCTCTGTCTCCCCATATCCCCTGTCTCCTGACCTGTGAAGAAGCTATTTTCTGCAAGAAAAAATAGAAATATGTGCAGCACATGAAAAATATGTGCGGATAGTGGTGCAGAATTCTCACAGCAGTAAGTTTCTCTGGAGATGCCTTGGCTCACTTTCAGCCTATCAAGTACACATGTAAGATCCCCTTTCAAAGAGACGTTTATCAGTGAAATTCTTCTGCCGGCTTTTCACCTACTCTTTGGAAGCAGGGAATTAGTTCTCGTTTTTCAAACAAAGAGAGTCACACTTTTAACATCTTCCCTGAGTTTAGCTGTGGTTCTAGAACTGTATAGTGCATTCATTGTGATCACGATAATGTGAAGCTTTCATCTCAGCTTGAAGTAGCCTCTGTCCACTATAATGTTAGAAATCTTCATTGATAAAGGATTTAGACCTCTTTTAACTTATCGTACTTGGCAAGGGATCAGGGTATAATTCCTGCAGCTAATACAGAGAAGGGTGTAGAATTCAGACTTGTGCTTGCCTTCTGTGACAAAGTGGGACTGTTCTCAGTGTTCCCTCTGAATACTGTGTGGGTACATCAGTTTCCCCAATGCATTTCTTAAGTCTCCAGCGTGCACAAATGGCCAATACTCTGTCTCCTGGCAACAAATGGCCGGGGCCCTTCCCCCCTGCAAGGGGATGGCTAAAGGTGAACAAAGAGATCAGGTGACCTCCTGGCCCAGGAAAGAGACAAAGGCCAGAAAGGAGGGTCTGGAGGGGGTTTTTCAGTTTGGGGCTGGCTGGGGATGGGGAGTGAGCACAGCTGGGGTTGTCTGGCTTGCTGGGCCCCAGAATGGACCCAGCTGAGGTATCCCATTCTCTGTACCTACAAGCTCTGTTTTAGACCGTGTTCCTGTCATCGAATAAACCTCTGTTTTACTGGCTGGCTGTCTCACGTCTGACTGCGAAGTGGGGGTGCAGGGCCCTATGGCCCCCCCAGGACCCTGCCTGGGTGGACTCGCAGTGGGAAGCACACAGAGGGGCAGAGGATGCTGAATGCTCCAAGGACAGACCCAGGAAGGTGAAACTTCTTGCCCTGAAGATAGTCTGCTCCGAGGGAGAGCAGGCTGCCCAAAGTCCTGACTAGCTTCGCGGGGAGCAGTTCCAGAGCGTCACTGAGGAACTCCATGACACCTTCGCCTTTCAACATTAGAGAAAACATAGACTTTAGAAAATGAGAGACTTGCTATTTTTATGAGACATATGAAAGCATTTTACTGCTCTTTTTGTGTATAAATAGAAGGGTTCTTGGCTTTGTGTGTTTGAGACTGAAAGGAATTCAGATGATTTCTATTATTTAATAAATTCATACTTCCAAAATCAAAAGGAAAGAAAAATTTTCCAAGTTAGTAATTATAATCTGATTTATATTTTTGTACTAAGTGGGCCCAATTCATTGTTGAATCATGTCCACTAAAGTCAGTGGAATTACATCAGTCGTTAGTTCTGCCACATTTCTTTGACAAAGTGAAATTTAAAATGTGGTACATGTTCCATATTATATTGACAAAAATGTCTGCAGATTCTGGTTTTGCTATCTGGACTCCTGCCAGTCAACTGAACCATATTTTATTTACCAGTCCACCAAGTCTTCTGTCATCTGCTAATATCACCATCAACGATTTTAGATTTTCTTGCAGATTGTTGATGCTGATATTGAATAGCACTGGTCTGAGAACCAATCCCTGGATGGGACCTTGTCCCCAGGAACACCCCTGCTGGATGATGTTCTGTCAAGGTATTATTCTCACTTTGAACTTTAGCGTCCAAAAAGTGGGGACCTGCATGTACCCTTCTAAGCTTAATTCCTAGCTTAGATCTGATAACGCTGCCACCAACCAAAAATATAGTGTTTTGGCACACTTCCTGTCCCCCAAAACCTTCCCTGGGGGACCCAAGACCCAAACCCCTTGGGTCTTAAAACAAGGGAAAATAAACCATTCTCCCTCCTTTCCCCCTCCCAGACTTTCCCTGAGAGATCACTGTGATCCAAACTCCTTGAATCTTAAAACAGAGAGGAATTAACCTCCCCCCCCGCACCACTGCCTGGTGAGTTCAGACCCAATCCCCTTGGGTCTTACACAAGAAAAAAATCAATCAGGTTCTTAAAAAAGAAAGCTTTTAATTAAAGAAAGAAAAAGTAAAAACTATCTCTGTAAAACCAAGATGGAAAATGTTTACAGGGTCTTTAGCTTATATAGACTAGAGGGACTCCCTCCCCTCTAGCCTAAGTTACAAGTTACAGCAAACGGAGGTAAAATACCCTTCCAGCAAAATACACATTTGCAAATAAAGAAAACAAACATAAAACTAATTCGCCTTTTCTAGCTAGTACTTACTATTCTGAACATGAGAGACCGTTAGAAAGAATGGAGACAGATCTGGTTGCATGTCTGGTCCCTCTTAGCTCCAAGAGCGAACAAAGAACAAAACAAACAGCACAAACAAAGACTTCCCTCCACCAAGATTTGAAAGTATCTTGTCCCCTGATTGGTCCTTTGGTCAGTGTCAGCCTAGGTTCACTGAGCTTGTTAACCCTTCTCAGGAAAAGAGACGTAACCCTAACTATCTGTTATGACTGCCCCGCAAATACCTCAGATCATGTTGAACCAACTGAATTGATGACTTTCTTGGCTAGAACTTCAGAATAACAGATTAAAAAACACATGCACCTTTACATATACTACTAATATAGTAAACTACAAGACTTTCTAATTTCAAGAGACAATTTTTAACCAGATTGATTCTGCGGGAAACTTTACAGGAGCGAGGCATCAGTACTTTGTTAGAAGTCCAGAAACTGTGTTGGAATTTCAAAATCTAAATCTTGGAGAGCTAAATCCATCGAA
>NC_133769.1:10038507-10049161 GCF_003597395.2 Chelonoidis abingdonii
AGGCACTCAGAGTCCTGATTGGTGGCAGCGTATCAGATCTAAGCTGGTAATTAAGCTTAGAGGAATTCATGCTAGTACCTCATTTTTGGACTTTAAGGTTCAGATTGGGGAAAGATACTATAACAGTGGGATATTGCTCTTCTCATGTGATCCCTCCCCCAGTGGCTAATTTTAAATGCAGCTGCCCTCCCCTGACATGAACCTCCCCATGGCACTGAAATTAAATATAGATTATAATTCGGCATTTGAGAAGTGAAAGGGATGGTAGCCCTAATGGAAAAGCTAACAGCTTGGCTCTTTTGCAAGCCTCAAACTGCTGAATGAGCTTTAGAGAAGGGAAGGCTGTGCCTCCCAAACAGCCTGCCCCTGCCCCCTATCTGATCCCCACCTGTTTTCTGCCCCCCGACCCCCTCCTCAGAATCCCCGACCCATCCTGCTCCTTGCCCCCTCACCATCCCCCAGAGACCCTCCACTACCACCCCAGGACCCCACCCCTGCTCCCTGTCCCCTGACCGCCCCACTAACTTCTTCCTCCTCCCTGTCCCTGGGACTCCCTGCCCCTTAGCCAGCCCCCACAGCCCTGGCCCATTAACCCCTGCTCCCCTTTCACCCGGAGCCTCAGCGCATCCAGGAGCTTCGCTCGACAGAGGCAGCGTGTCTCCGGCGGGGCCCGAGCCCCGCTCAGAGCCGCGTGGTCAGGGGGCAGGGCTGGGAGCTCCACACTGAGCTCAGCTCCCTCCATTCAGCCTGGAGCTCACAGCCCGGCTCCCTGACCACACGGCTCTGAGCGGGGTGGGGCTCAGGGACCCCGCCGGAGCCACGCTGCAGCTGACCAGGATGCTGCTGGATGGGCTGAGGCTCCGAGAGAGGGGAGGGGAGGAGATGGGGCTGGGTGGGGCTGGGGAGGGAGCCTCAGCCATGCTCGTGGGGGCCCCTGTGGAGCCTGGGGCAAATTGCCCCACTTGCCCCCCACTCTGGGCAGCCCTGCCCCCAGGTGTTCTCGTCACCAGCTGCTTCCCTGACCCCCTGATCTCTGCATTAAGTTCCATCCAAACACAAATTATTAAACAGCAGCTGTAGGAAAAAGAAGAGAAAAATGGAGAAAGTTGAAGGAACAAGGTACCCGCCCCATGGGCACAGGGACACCACAACCGGCCATCTCTGGGATGTAAGGGAAGTTCACAGCCAGTTCCTCACATGTCCCAGACCTCCTGCCCTCTTGCAGTGTCCACAGTGCAAGGCCTCTTATCAGTGACGTCTCCCCTCACTGGACCCTGCTGCCCAAGACGCCCCTCGCCATCCCCAGCCGCTCACCAAGGTTAGCCCCAATGTTACTTGTGGCACAGCCAGCACTTGCTATCCTGCGTCTGGCCCTGTGGCTCCCCGTTAGTTCAGCCCTGACTGCACATCAGCGTGGCTGGTCCGCACTGCCCCATCTCCTGGCTCCAGGCTGCTCCCGCTGCTGCTCTGTCCCCAGCCCAGCTCAGGCTGCGGCTCCCCTTAGCTCTGCCCTGCGCTATCCAGCTCACATTAAGTGTGAGCCCCCAGGCTCCTGACTCCCTCATTGGCCTGCCTGCCCTGTCAATCTGGGTGACATGGAGCACTGGCCTCTCCCCATTGGCCCTGGGGACAATCAGTATCAGGATCAAAAGAACATAAGAACGGCCATACTGGGTCCGTCTAGCCCAGTGTCCTGTCTGCCGACAGTGGCCAATGCCAGGAGCCCCAGAGGGAGTGAACAGAACAGGGAATCATCAAGTGATCCATCCCCTGTCACCCATTCCCAGCTTCTGGCAAACAGAGGCTAGAGACACCATCCCTGCCCATGATATAGATAATTACAGACTGTAATCAAGTTACCCATTAACCTTCTCTTTGTTAAATGCAATTGACTGCGCTCCAAGAGGTCTATCCCTGTAAGGCAGTTTTCTAATCCTTTAATGTTTCTCGTGGCTCTTCTCTGACCCCTCTCCAAATTATCAACATCCTTCTTGAACCGGGAACACCAGAACTGGACACAGGATTCCACTAGTGGTCGCACTAGTGCCAAATATAGAGGTAAAATAACCTCTCTGCTCCTGATCTTTCTCTTTATACATCCCAGGATTGTATCCACCTTTTGGCCACAGCGTCACACTGGAAGCTCATATTCAGCTGATTATTGCCCGCAACCCTCAAATCTCTTTCAGTGTTGCTGCTTCCCAGGGTAGAGTCCCCCAGCCCACAATGATGGCCGACATGCTGTGTTTCTTGTCTCTAGAGATGGCCATGGCTGGAGATGGGATAATGGCTGGGGGAAGCCAATGCTCTGGGGTGGTGCTGAGAATTTGCTTTCTCAGTGCTTGGCTGATGGGCTTAGCTCATGTGCTCAGGGTCAGGAATTAATTTTCTCCCTGCTCAGATTGGCTTGGCCCTTAGGGTTTTTTTGCTTCCTCAGCAGGGTGAGGTGAAGGCCATTTGCTAGGATCACCTGGACTTAACCATGTCACTTAACCAGATCTCTGCCAGATCAAGGGCCTTTGGTATTGGGGCACCTGGGTCGCTCCTGTTCTCTGCCTGTGGCACACAATAGGTTAGTCTCCCAACTTCATATCGTGTGAGAGATCCACAGATTCCAAGGCTGCAGGGCCCATTGTGATCATCTAGTCTGACCTCCTGTACAGCACAGGCCAGAGAACCCCAGCCAGGTGCAGGGGGCTGGTGGTCTGAGAGCTGAATCAATGACCGTACCGGACAAGTGGACTCTGATTAGCTGAGACAATTCCACCCAGTGGGCAGGCTCATGACATCAGTGCTGTCCCTCCGGCTAACAAACGGGACGTGCGGAAGTTCCTGTCCCATGTAACAGGTGCTGTAACATCTCTTCTGGAAACCTTCGCCTCCCCAAGCATTCAGGCAGAACCCAGCAGTGGCCTCACCCTGCACAGCAGCAGCTGGCCAAGCCTAATGCAAAGGCCAAGCCATACTGGGCTGTGTTGGGCCGCAGAGAGAGTGAGAGGAACCTGGTTACCCCAGAGAGCAGCGAGCTCCTCCGCCCCCTGCCCAGAGGCAATGAGCCGGCACTTTGTTATCTCAGCTCATTGTCCTCTAGGTAAGTTGGTCACTCAGAGCTAGGTCCTAAGGGACCACAACTGTTAGATTACAAAGGAAATTGCAATTGTGGCAGCAACTGTCACCTCTTAATGGGGCAATAAAATGATGACACCCCTAACAGTCTGCCCAGGAGAGCTCAGTGCCTGGCCCTTCGGTCCATATTCCTAGCAGTGTGGGGTGGGTGCTGAGCAGGATGGGGAGAGGCTGGAGCCCTGCAGGATATTCTAGAGGAGATGTGGGGTGCTGGGAGGGCAGGATCTGGTGCCCATCTCAGGTCTGTGGGTGCTGCCTGAGAGGGGTGGCTGAAGCCATCTCAGCACAATCCCCCTGCCCCCTACTACATCTGGGAGGTGGGACAGCAGGACCCTCCGGTCAGTTGTACCTGGTGCTGGGTGGGGAGCGACATGACTATGGCTGGCTGGCCCCAGAGCCTGGCCAGGGAGAGATTGGCCCTCAGAGCTCCCAGTGCCATGTGGTGGGGGCCAGGCCTGCCTGGATAATTCAATCAGCTCCCGACCTCTGGGGCCCTTGGGCTGTTCCCACCACTAACCAGGGCACCTTGGTCTCTTCAGTGGCTCCCAGATGGGCTCTGCCAGGAATCGATCCCTTGGGATTACGAGCAATGAGGATGGGTGACATCTGCTTTGTAACACAACGTGGAGGACAGGGAATTGCTAATGCACTGCAGGGAAATCTGAGTGCCGCACAGCCAGCTAATGAACCATAGCTCCTCGCAGAGCCTGAGCCTGAGCAAGTGTTTGGGGAGGAAAAGGTGGAGCCCCTGGGGCAGCAGGATGTTACAGCACTTGTCCTTTGGGACCAAAACTTTTCCATGTCCCATTTGTTAGCGGTAGGCACTGCACTGAAGTTATGAACCAGCCTGCTGGGTGCAATTGTCTCAGCCAATCAGAGCCCAGATACACTCATCTCTGACAGAGCTATAGAAATACTTGCTATTCCATGACAGAATGTTAAATAGCAGCTGATAAAGAGAATCATTTTTAATTCAGCGGGACTGGATAATTGGCACCCAGGAGTATTACAGGACACGGCCGAGGAGGTGTCTGAAGCACTAATGCTGATTTTTAAGAAACGCTGAAACACTGGGGAACTTTTTGGAGGACTGAAGGAAAGTGAATCTTGTGCCAATATTTAAGAAGAGAAATGGGCTGCCCTGAGTAACTATAAGTCGGTTAGTCTGACTCTGATCATGTGCAGAATCAGGGAAAGGCTGATCTATGGTGCAATCAGTAAAGAATCAAGGCATGGCAGCAGAATTATGGGCAACCAGCCTGGGGTTTTGTTCAGATAACAAATATGGGTGATAAAGGTAACTGTGTTGACATGATAGACTGAGACTGTGTCAGGTATTTGGCTTAGTCCCACAGGACATTCTGATTAAAAACCCACCACAGTATAAAGTCATCAGTGTCCCTGATACTAAATACAAGTATTGGGGGCAGCTCTGTTAGTCTGTATCCAACAAAAACAACAAATAAATCTGTTAGTCTTTACGGTGCCACCAGACAACTTGTTTTTCTACTAAGTGCAGTAAGAACTGGCTAGCTGATAGACCCCAGAAGGGAACTGACAATGGGGAATCATCATCTACCAGCGGTGGATGTAGCAGGGTCTTGCAGGGAGCGGTTCTCAGTCCAGTGCCATTCAACATCTTCATCAATGACCTGAAAGAAAATATAAAATCACTGCTGGTGATATGAGCAGGTGACAGAAGAATTGGTGGAGCGGTAAATAATGGTGGGGATTGGGCAGTTCTACAGATCTACCCTAGTGAAACCAGACGCTCTGGGCTGGATTCAGAACTCACTGATGGGGTCTCTGACCCATGTGACACAGGAGGTCAGACTAGATGATCACAATGGTCCCTTCCGGCTTTAACGTCTGTGAAAACCAAGGCTCCCAGCGAGCCCCAGGCCCCTCTCAGGCCTTTGGTTCAGCGATGTTGAGCCTGTGCCCAAGTCCCTGGATAACAGACCCTGAGTCTACAGACTCTTCCCCAACACGATCTGTAACAGGCAGCCAGGCTCATCACTCTGTTGGAGGCACAGGGGCTGACTGGCGCCATCAGTGTACAGTTGGGATTGTCTCCCCTCCCCACCATTCCCCACCTCCTGTCATTGTCAGCAAATACAAGTGAACAGGGGGAGAGAGACCTCGATTTACAGCACATGGCATGAGAGCGATTCCTGCCACAGGAGCTACTCAGGGCAGGTATATGTGGGGTTGGCAGATTCCCGCAGCGGGGTGCTCAGGGACACAACTGGGTGGATAGGGGGGTGAGAGACAGTTGTGGGGGGGTGGATTGCTCACAGATGCCTGCTCAAGAATAGGGGTGAGTGGATGGTGGGTGCGCTGGGACAGAGTCATGGGGGCTGGCTCACAGCTGGCTGCTCAGGGACAGGGGTGGGTGGTGGGTGCTCACAGCGGGGTGGTGTGGGACAGGGTGAGTGGATGGTGAGTGCTCAGGGACAGAGTCAGAGGGGCTGGCTCACAGCTGGGTGCACAGTGAAAGTAGATGGTGCTCTGCATGGAAGGCCCTCACGGCTGGCTGCTCAGGGAGGGGGTAGTGGGTGGTGGGTGCTCACAGCTGGCTATGATCACAGCTGGGGGCTCAGGGACAGGTCTGTGTGGTTGGTGGCTGCTCACAGCTGGGTGTTTGGGGACAGGGGTGGGTGGTGGGTGCTCACAGGTGGATGCTCAGGGACAGGGGTGGGTGGTGCGTGCTCACAGCAGGGTGCTTGGGGACAGGGGTGGGTGGTGGGTGCTCACAACTGGGTGCTCAGGGACACGGGTGTTGGAGGCGGGTCACTTAGGCAGGATGTTAAGCCATTGCTGTGTCCCCCCATCACATCATCCCTGCAGAAATCTGCCCCATGTGCCCCTCTGGGCCGTCCGCCTGCCTCAGCGCCCCCTTCCCAGTGCCAGGCTGTGACTCAGCAGCAATAACACTCGCCCTGCCAGCCACGCCAGGGCATCTCGGGGGGCAGCAGGAAGCTTAGCAGAAGCAGCGGCAGATTGTCATCTCTTATCTGTGTCCTCACTGGTTTTGAACTGTCACATCTGGTCCCATTTCCAAATTTACCCTCCTCCTTCCTCAACCTGTGAACCCTCCCCCCTGCTGGGCTATAAGCTCCCCGGGGACCCAGCACGCGGCCCAGGCTGAACTCCCATACCCAGCACTGTAGACAAGAGAGACAGACGGACAGGTGAGTCCCTGCCCCCTCCCATCATTCTCCCTTCTGCACTGGGTGCTGGGCTCTCGGTGGCAGCCAAGCCCTGGGAAGGGGCCTGGTGGCCGGACTTGCCTTGTGTGAGCTGCCTGGGCCCTGGGACAGGGTCTAACTGGCTCTCCACCCCCTACAGCCCTGTCCCCCTCTCTACCCCCCACATGGACCAGAGCTGAGTGTCTGTCCCAGGGAGCAGTGCCCAGAGCCCCACCCTCCCTGGCTGGCACTGAACCGGGTGTCTCCCGCTTTGTGAGGCCTGGTACATCACACCCTGCAGGGTGGCCCCTGGCCCTCATCTCCCTTTGGCTCTCCCCACCCCAGGGATGTTGCACAAGCCCTTCCAGCCCCTCCACCTCATTGGAGCAGGTAGGGCTGATGGTGGGGGGGGAGCCCCCAAAGGCAGAGCTGGGAAGAGGTGGGGGGAACCCCCATGGTGGAGTAGGCTGGTGTGGCAGGGAGCTGACAAACAGTCTAATCTCCAGCCAAGCTCACCCTTGCTGCGGCCGTGGGGTAACACAGGGGCCCACAGCTCTGGGTGTCCCCAGCAGAACAGTCCAACCATGGGGCGGGTTTGTTTCCAGTGGGGTCCTGCAGGGATCAGTTCTCAGCCCTACACTAGTTAACAATGTTATCAGCGACCTGGAAGGAAACATAAATCCAGCACTGCTAAGTTTGCAGGGGGCACAGAGTTGGGGGGATGGTAAATAGTGACGAGGGCAGGTCAGTGGTGGGGAGCGATCTGGATCTCCTGGTAAACTGGGTGCAGCAAACAATATGGATCATCATGGCTAAACGTAAGTGCAGACACCTAGGAACGCAGAACACAGGCCAGACTTACAGGATAGGGGCCTCTGTCCTGGGAAGCAGGGTCTGTGTAAAAGATTTGGGAGCGGGGCTGGGTAACCAGCTGAACATGAGCTCCCAGCGCAAGCTGTGGCCAAAAGGGCTAATGCAAACCTGGGATTCAAAACCAGGGGAGTCTCAAGTCGGAGCAGCGAGGTTATTTTACCTCTGTGTTTGGCAGTGGTGTGACCGCAGGTGGAATCCTGTGCCAGTTCTGGTGTTCCCGGTTCAAGAAGGATGTTGATAATTTGGAGAGGGGTCAGGGAAGAGCCACAAGAAGGATTAAAGGATTAGAAAACCTGCCTTACAGTGCTAGACTCAGGGAGCTCAATCTGTTCAGCTGAGCAAAAAAGTTAAGGGTGATTGATTCCAGTCTAATAAATTACCTACAGGGACAGAATGAGACAATAGGCTCCCCCGAGTCTAGCGATAGACGAAGGGTTGGAAACGGCGTCCGTCCTGGGAGCTGAAGCTTGCGACAGAATTCAGCTGGAAATGAGCAGACAGATTGCCAGGAAGGAGTACTGGACAAACTCCCAGGTCGTGGTGGATTTCCATCACAGCAATTTTAAAATCGACACTGGAGTTTTTCTAACGCCTCTGCTCTAGCGCACTAATTGTGGCAGGTCTCTGCCTGTGTTTTACGGGGTCAGACCAGGTATCCAACGGTGCCTCCTGGCCTTGCATCTATGCATAACAATTCACAGTAGAGTCAGTGGTGCTGAAATAATGTGGAAGTACAGGTGTCACGAATTCACAGGATCTGTGCTGTGCGCCTTTAAACAGTCTCACTAGCCCCAGATACAAGCAAAGCCAAGCCACCACACACATGTGAGATCAGAGTCACTTCGGGGCAAGTCTGACACTGCTTTCATTGGGCCAGGTCAGCACCTACATAGCAGGGTAATGGGCTCCCTTGAAATGCAGCAGAGAGACAGACCCAAGGGAGCGTGGGCAGCTCAGAACAGGGCCAACCCCTCGGCCACAGGCAGCACCCGCAATCCAGTCCTCATGGGCCTGATTGTCCCCCGCTCCATACGTCACCATTTACACCAGTGCCCGGTATGTGTAAATCGCTACCCAGGGAGGATGGTGCATTTCACAGTCTCTTTGCACAGGTGCAAATGACAACACTCAGTGCAGGGCGCTGAGAAGCCAAGCACAGGGAGCATGATGGGCCGAGTGCTCCCCGGGCTTGAGGGCTGGGAATTGGGAAAGTTTCCGTTTTACCCTGCACTAATGGGGGCCAGCCCCAGCTGCTGTGAGTCCAGTGAACCCCGTGGATCTCTGGCCAGTTCACACCTACTGGGGTTCTAGCCCTGGTGATTCCAGAAGAGCTCTGAGCAACGCCCACCCGCTGGGGATCTGACCCCAAGGACTCCAATAGCCCCACAACAGCCTGTACCCGCTGGGGATCCTCCCACTGACTTCAGGGGGACTTCAGCTGATTTACACTCCCTGGGGCTCTGCCCAGAACTTTTCATGGGATGAGATGGACGTGTCGGGGGGGGCATGCAGGGTCAAGTGCCCCCCACAGCCAGCCTGGGCAGGAGGCAAAAAGGGGGCGGGACCAGAGCTTCTTCTGGCCGCTGGGACACTGCCCACTGCAGTGAAGCAGCTGCCTGGGAGACATGTGGGCAGGGGCGGCTCTATGTATTTTGCTGCCCCAAGCACAGCAGGCAGGCGGCTTTCGGCAGCGCGCCTGCGGGAGGTCCGTCGGTCCCACGCCTTCGGTGTACCCGCCGCCGAATTGCTGCCGAAACCGCGGGACTGGCAGACGTCCCGCAGAAATGGCCACCGAAGGTAGCCTGACTGCCGCCCTCATGGCCACCGTCAGGCCCCCCCTTGTGCCTAGCGCTGCTTGGTGCGCTGCTGCCTGGAGCTGCCCCTGCATGTGGGGCACCCACGTGTCCTTCCTTTTAGATTGTCCTTCCCCATATGAGGAGACAGCAATTGTCTAAGAGCCACCTGCAAACAGACTGGCCTCCATCCTGGTGGCACTGGTGCCTCTTCCAGACTCTCCCTTCCTGCCAGCTGCTCCCTCCCTCCAAGTTCCATGTAGGTGGCTACCGAGGGACCTGCCAGCCCCAGCACTGGGGAGAGAGGGACAGTGGGAGATGGCAGCTGAGAACTGCTCTGCTCTGCAAATGGGACCCTGTTTCCTAGGACCTAGGGCCCATCTGAGTGATCACAGCCTCCCTGCTGACCCCCTCTTCTCCCCACCTGCAGCCCTGGTTTGGGGAGTCCCTGGAGATGCTGCTTGCAGAGCCCAGCCACTGAGGAGCTGGGACCTGGCTTCATGGTGGGTGTCCAGTTCCGTCTGTGGGGCACGGCTCAGTGATGGGTGGAAGAGGAAGGGCCCTTTGGACCCAGGGAGATGGGCCTCGAGCTCCGTGCTCCAGGGCTGGGGGATGGGATCCCTCTCGGGCCCTTCCAGCCCAGCCCAGCCCCATGACAGATAGGGGGGATCATTCTGGGGGGTGTTTGAGGCTCTCATTGCCCCATCTCCCTGGTGTGTTTTCCCCCCAGGAGAAGTGAGAAGATGGGGCCAGTTGCCTACTTCAGCTTCTGCCTCCTCAGCTGCCTGATCTTTAGCCCCTCGCTGGAAGGTGAGTCCCTGCCTGGCCCCTCCAAACTGGAGCCCCTAGATGCTGTTTGCCCTCGATGGGAAGTGCATTCATTTGACTCAGGAGCCTCCAACCCCGCTATGGGGGAGCAGCCCTCTCAGCTGGGTCCCCAGAGCCCCTTCTCCACCAAACCCATTAATCCAGACCCCAGCCAGCAGCTCAGCACCTGCCTGAGGAGAGAGGCTGCTTCCTGCTCCCCCTGGCGCTGAGTGCAGAGGGAATCCCTGGGACCCATTGGGGCTGAATGTGAGAGACAGGCTGGGAGCTAAACCCTCCCCCATCTCCCGCTGCTGCCTAGGAAGTGACTTTCCCCTCTGTGTGCGGGGTCCCATCCTACCCAGGGAACAGAATGTGCCAATAATGTCGCAAATGAGTCCCCTCTATCTCTTTTCATTGGGCTCAAAATGGCTCCTCTTCATCAACTTCATCCCTCTGATTTTAATACTTCAAAACCTTCCCTCTTACTCCCCTCCAAAGGGAAATCCTGAGACCAAAGACTATTTCTCTCCTCTTCCTTCCTTAGCCCCACAAGTCTCTGCAGTTACTCCACATACTGCTAATCCCTCCCCCACTCATTGGTCAGTAGCTCTCTGCATTCCCTTCCCTCTGTGGGTCTCAGCTCATCATAGAAATTAGGACTAGAAGGGGCCTCCTGTCCAGCCCCCCCACGCTGAGGCAGGACCAAGTAAACCTAGATTATCACTGACATAGAATATCAGGGTTGGAAGGGACCTCAGGAGGTCATCTAGTCCAACCCCCTGCTCAAAGCAGGACCAATCCCCAGATTTTTATCCCAGTTCCCCTAATGGCCCCCTTGAAGATTGAACTCACAACCCTGGGTTT
>NC_133769.1:10049261-10077270 GCF_003597395.2 Chelonoidis abingdonii
AGCTACAAGACTGTGACTCCAGAGACCTGGCTTCTGTTCCCAGCCCTGCCACTGAGCTTCTGGGTGACCTTGGGCAAGTCACTTCCCCACTCTGGGCCTCAGTTTCCCCTCCCACCTCTTGTCTATTTACACTGTGGTCTCTCTGGGGCAGGGACTGTCTGTCAGTGTGTGCATGGACACAGCGCCTAGCACCAAGAGGCCCCGTCGTGCTCTCATTAGACACATTCCAGCACAATAGAAGAGGGTCTTCCACTCTCATGCTGACACAGCATCCCTCAGGGAACGATGGAGCCTGTCCCTGTCTGAGGCACATGGACCTTCATCTCCAGCCTCCTCATGCACAGGAGCTGGGGTCTTGTCTCAGCAGTGTGCAATGGGGGGCGGGGGGCACTGTAAGAGCAGGAATGGCCCCACTTGCCCTTCTCCCACACCAGTGATTTCTGTTTTACCTTCTAGGTTTCAAGGAATGGAATGATGCTACCTGTAACACGCAAAATGCCTACATTTGCAAGTATCGACGCTAGCGAGGGGAGTCACTCGCCTGTGCCTGAAGTGGGAGCTCAGCACCCGCAATGAAAAAGAACTGAGCTCCTTGGCCGTGATCAGACAACCCCAGACATTCGGATGCTTTTGCTGCTTCAAGGGCCAGTCCCCTCCCTCCCTGAGAGACCAGATATCACTTCCCCAGCTGCAAACTCTCTTCCCCTAAGTGTCTCTGTTCTAGTTACATGCCTGCCCCTTCCCTCCCTTCCACTCAATGGCTGCAGCCCACTCCAAGAATAAACTCGCCTGAGCATGCAGGTCTGTGTGTGTCTCCTCTGTCCCATTCCTGGCCCTGGTGCAGACGAGTCCATCCAGCCCCCGCCCCAACTTTGTCCTGAACTGCCCAGTTCCCACTGGAGGAGAGAAAGGGACCCCCAGAGGGAGGCAGGTTGGGGCTGGCCTTTAGGCTAAGGGACAGGACTTGGTCTCCCTGCATTTACCAAAGTTCTCTCTCTCTTCTGTCCCACCGTCCCGGTGTCATCTCCTCCTGCTCTCATCTCCGCTGAGCCACTGAGCCCTCAAAGCAGGGACGTGTCTGTCTGTGGTGTAAACATCAGGCCCTCCACTGCTGGAGCAAAAGGACTAAGAACGCGTAGCTGAGAACTGCAGCAGACGCCTGGGGATCAGGCACTGAGAGGGACACGTACAGTGGGGTACATGGGCTCCATGCACATTTAGCCCATTCATACCAACAACAGACTGAGCCAGGACTCCTGGGTTCCATTCCTGGCTCGGCTGCCATCAGCTTCCTCAGTGACCATCCGTGGGGAAAGCCCCTCCCCATCTCAGTCTGTGCTGAGGGGCTGATGACACCAAGCTGTCGCCCATGTGTGGGGGAAGGGAGGGTAACCCCAGGAGTGTCTGTGATGCACTTGGGGATTGTGGGATGGATGGGGCTCGGGGAACACTGTTAGTGTGGCTGAGGCATCCCCAGCTCTGCACCTCGAGGGGAGGGCCATTCACGCCGTCCAGTCCCTGGAGCTCACTAGTTGGAGGGGTCTAGCCAGCTGTGCCTTAGGGGGATGTAGGGGTGGTCCTGTCCCTTGGGGGCTGACCCCCTGAGAGGGCAGAGGCTCAGGGTCTCTTGCTCACCCCTCTCTGAATGTGCCGGAGGGGAATTGGTTTGTGCCAGTGAAAAGTGGCTGCTGAGACCCCCGGCCTAAACCTCACTCTGCCCCCTGGATACAAAACAGAGCCACAGCTTGGCCCATTCAATGGGGGCCACTTCAACAGCTGCTCTCGAAGCTGTGAGCCATCACACCCCCAGCCTGGCCCCACCCCCTCCTCCCCAGGACAATGAGGGACCAAGAGCACTCCCACCACTACATCTGGTCTCTTTGGACTGTGGGCTCTTGTGTGAGCCTGTTCAGGGGTCTGTTCAGCCGAGCCAACGTGGGCAGGTGTGTAATGGCCCACACATTTACCTCATGCCGCTCAGCTGTGAAAAGTGATGTAGCTCCTAAGGTGTCACAAGAATCTGACAACGTCCCGGAACAGAAGCACAATAACTTCATGCTTAATGTCCAAGCAGGCAAATGGTAGCACCCAGTGTCACAACAAAACAAAAGTGATTGATTGTGTACCTACTGACGTTTGGAAAACTTGTAGCAAGAAGGAAAAGATTCCTGAGCTGTGTGTGCAAGGGAAGGAGAAGGCTTCTGACCTGCCTGAAAGGGGATTGTGAGGAATCTGCCTGGGATCAGAGGTGATCCTGGAATGGAGACCCAGGAAGAGCTGTTGTTGCTCAGGAAGTGTTCCTTTAGAGAACGCTAGGGAAGAGGGGAATGTGCTAGAGAAATCTAGGGAAAGGAACCTCATGGAATCACAGTGGCATAGCCAGGGTTGCTGGCGAGGAGGAGCAGAAGAAAAAAGTCACAGGTCCTTCAAGTGGCATTTGTGGCCAACGCGCATGTGCCGAAAGGCAGCCGAAAGACAGAGCGGGGCATGTGCAGGCCTGACATATCTTATTTCAGCAGCCCTGGCATGCGCGGTCCATCTATTCGGCAGCATTCGCTGGCCTAGCACATGCTCTGAAAATTCATCAAGACGGAGAGGCCCATGAGCAGGGCCTCACAAAAAGCATTTTTACGGCAGCCCTGTCATTACAAAAAGCTGCAGAAAGTTGAGTGGGCATGCATAAGGCCACCGAAAGATGGCGGTGCATGCGTAAGGCACCAAAACATGGAGCGGTGCACCGCCAAAAGGCACGGATGAGGGAAAGGCGCCACTTGGGGAATTCTAGGCTGATAGGAGAGGCGTCTCCCTGCTCCTTCCTAGCTACGCTCTGGGTAGTCTGTAACAAGTTGCTGTACTGAAGGTGTGAAAGTGATTTGATTGAAGAAGTTCAGGTCCAACAATCAGAAATTTTCAGTTGTGAGTGGATCCACTGACTTCCTTTGAAAGATCCAGTGTGGGCACTGAGAAGGTCTCAATGGAGTAAGCTGTAAAGAAGTGAACAGCCCCATAACAGTGGTTACGCTTGACTAGTTTGTTGGGAAGACAGTTGTTGATGACAAATTTCTCCAGACTAATTCTTTAGTAGACAGGTGCTTCAGGTCAGGACAGAGTTGTTACTGCGGTTCAGAGCAGCAGAACATGTTTATGGCATATATGCTTAAAGATGCAGGGGAAAGCAAGCAAACTCTCACTCTCAGACTCTTGGATGGGTGATATCTCTGGTAGACAGAGTCAGCCTGGAATTGGTAGCAGTTAAGGATCTGAAAACTGATGACAGGCTCCTGTGTGTGATAGCAATACCTGGTTGACGGAGAAGAAAGACTGCTAATAGCTGGTTAGAAAGAGAGCGCACCCATCAGCGAGTGAATTCTCTTAAGCAAGAAAATCAGGGTTTGACTCCTCAGGAAAAGAAGGAAAGAGAAAGACTATTTTTGCAAAGGGAAGCACAGGTATTGGGCAAGGTGTGGCATGACAAAAATAGTTCGTAAATGGATAATGTGTATGGATGTGGGTTAGCATGTATTTTTGTAATTAATATGTTGCTATTAACCAAGAATTGTAAAAATGTAATTGTGCCTAATCAAATAGACTATCAGGGATGGAAGGGACTTTAGGAGATCATCTAGAACTCCTCACACCAAAGCAAGAACCAGTCCCCAGACAAGATTTTACCCCAGTTCCCTAAATGGCCACCTAAGGAGTGAACACACAAGCCTGGTTTAGCAGCCAAATGCTCAACCATTGGGCAGCACAGTATGGAGAGGAGTGACCAGCCCTCTGTGGAGAAGAATGGTTCAGACATTTAGAAAACTGGACAGCGCAAGTCCCTGGGGCCGATCGCTACATCCGAGGTTGCTAAAGGAATTTGCAGATGTGATTGCAGAGCCATGGCATTATCTTTGAAAACTCCCGATTGATCAGGGGAGGTCCCAGATGACTGGAAAAAAAGCTACGTAAGCCCATCTTTAAAAAAGGGAAGGAGGAGAATCAGGAACTACAGGCCATCACCTCACCTCATCCTGGAAATTCATAGAGCAGGTCTCAAGGAATCAATTCTGAAGGCACTAAGAGAAGGAAAGTGATCAGGAGCATCAACATGGATTC
This sequence comes from Chelonoidis abingdonii, assembly GCF_003597395.2. Classification (NCBI taxonomy): domain Eukaryota; kingdom Metazoa; phylum Chordata; order Testudines; family Testudinidae; genus Chelonoidis; species Chelonoidis abingdonii. The sequence goes on from NC_133769.1 coordinate 10,053,366, forward strand.
ACCAGGAAGTCATGCCTGATTACTAATTGTCTCTATGATGAATAACTGGCTCTGTGGGTGAGGGAAAGCAGTGGACAGTTATCCTTGACTTTAGCAAAGCTTTGTAACGGCTCCCACAGTATTCTTGCTGGCAAGTTAAAGAAGTAGGCTGATGATGGATAATCGGAACTAATAAGGTAGATAGCTGCTCAATGGGCTCAGGATGGATCAATGGCTCCAGGCTATCGGGACCATATCAAGCGGAGTGCCCAAGGGTCGGTCCTGGGCTATTTGTTCAATACTCTCATTATGATCGGAGATGGATGTGGAACGCACCCTCAGAAGTTGCAGATGACACTAAACCGGGAGGTGGTAGATCACACTGGAGGGAGGGACAGGATACAGAGAGACCAGACAAAAAAAATGGGCCAAAAGAAACATGAATGAGGTTCAACAAGGACAAATGCAGAGTCCTGCACTTAGGATGGAAGAATCCCATCCACGCTACAAGACTAGGACCGAATGGCCAGGCAAGTTCGCAAAAAAGGACTAGGGGTACAGTGGACAGAAAGCTGGATAGAGTAGCACTGGCCCTTGGTTGTAAAGAGGCTAATGCATGTTGGACTGATAAGTAGGCCGATTGCAGCAGGTCGAGGACGGAGTCATATCCCTCATCTCGACCATTGGTGAAGGCCTCATCTGGATACGGTGTCCCATTTGGGACCCACACTACAAGAAAGGGTGGAAAAATTTGAAAGAGTCACAGCGAGAGCAACAGAAATGTAGGGGGTGGACACAAGACTTATGAGGGCTGAGCTGAGGAACTGGGATTGTTTAAGTCTGCCGAAGAAGAAGATGGAGGATTTGATAGCTGCTTCATCTCCTGAAAGGGGTTTCAAAGAGGATGGACTAGACTGTTCTCCAGGATCGCCCGATGACAGAAAAGGATAAAGGATCTCAATTGCAGGTGGGGAGAGGTTTTAGGGGATATTAGGAAAATTTTTCACTAGGAGAGAGGAAAGAACTGGAAGATGGTTACTGTGGGGAGTGGTGGAATTCCTTCCTAGAGGTTTATTAGGTCAGACTACAAAGCCCTCGGCTGGGATGATGAGGGTATTCTACACTAATGGATTTTCTGATTTACAGAAACGCGTTTTTTAAAACAGATGATAAAGTCGAGTGCATGCAGCCACACTAAGCAACAATTAATTTTGGCATGTGGGCCCATGGTACCAGGTACGTCAGATCTGGAGCATTGCACTGTGGTAGCTACCATAGCTATCCCATAGTTCCTGCAGTCTTCCCCGCCCATTGGAATTCTGGGTTGAGATCCCAATGCATGATGAGGCAAAAACAGTGCTGCGAGTGATTCTGGGTAAATGTCATCACTCAATCCTTCCTCCGTGAAAGCAACAGCAGACAATCATTTCACGCCCTTTCTCCCTGGATTACCCTGGCAGATGCCATAGCACGGCAACCATGGAGCCTGTTTAGCCTTTTGTCACTGTCACCATATGTGTACTGGATGCTGCTGACAGACGCGGTACTGCAGTGCTACACAGCAGAATTCATTTGCCTTTGCAAGGTAACAGAGATGGTTACCAGCTCTAGATCACTGTCTGTATTTAGAAATTGGTGATGATAGTTATCAATTCTTTTATACTGTCTGCAGTTGAAAATTGGCTATGAAGGTTATCAATTTTTTTGTACCATTTGCTGCTGCTATGGGTGCTCCTGGCCAGGGGTGGCTCTAGCCATTTTGCTGCTCCAAGCACGGTGGCACGTAGTGGGGGTCACTCTGCTGGTTGCTGGTCCTGCAGCTCTGGTGGATCTCCAGCAGGAATGCCTGCAGATAGTCCACTGAAACTGCAGGATCAGCAGATCCTCTGCAGGCATGCCTGTGGGAGGTCCACCAGAGCCACCTGCCACCCTCCCAGCAACTGGCAGAGCACCCCCTGCAGCATGCTGTACCAAGCATGCACTTTGGCATGCTGGGGCCTGGAGCCCACCCTGCTCCTGTCTGGCCTCACTGAGGTCGGCCGGGGACACACGGACAAAAATGAGAATGACTCCCCAGGTCATTCCCTTCTTTATATTTTGTCTAATTTGGTTTAACGCTGCTAAATTCAGTATAAACACGTAGTGTAGACCAGGCCTGAGGCTTTATATCAAATTTAGCAGTGTTAAACCGCATTAACCCTGCACCCGTCCACACAACTAAGTCCTTTATATCGATATAAGGGCTCTTAATACCAGTATCTGTAATCCTCCCCGATGAGGTGAATAGCACTGAAATAGGTATTGCCATTTTGGGTTAGGGTTAGTGTGGCCGCAATTCGACGGTATTGTCTTCCAGGTGCTATCCCACATGCATCATTGTGACCGCTCTGGACAGCAATCTGAACTCAGATGCACTGACCAGGTAGACAAGAAAAGCCCCACACACTTTTGAATTTCATTTCCTGTTTGCCCAGCGGGGAGCTCTGATCAGCACAGGTGACCATGCAGTCCCAGAATCAAAAAAGAGCTCCAGCATGGACCATATGGGAGATACTGAATCTGATCTCTGTATGGGGAGATGAATCTGTTCTATCAGAANCAAGCAGTTTGCTGTAGCTGAAGGGTGTGAAAGTGATTTGATCAAGGAAGTTTCAGTTCCTAACAGTCAGAAATTTTCTGTTGTAGATGGATCCCCTGACTTTCCTTTTGAAAGATCCAGTGTGGGCAGCTTTGAGAAGGTCTCAGATGGAGTAAAAGCTGTTAAGGAAGTTGAACAGCCCTATAACCAAGTGGTTACGCTTGACTAGTTTGTTGGGAAGACAAGGTTGTTGAGTGACAAATTTCTCCAGACTAATTCTTTGAGTAAGCAGTGTGTGCTTCAGGGTCTGAGGACAGAGTTGGTTACTGCTGTTTCAGAGCAGAACAGTTTTATGGCTATATGCTTAAAGATGCAGGGGAAAGCAAGCAAACTCTCACTCTCAGACTCTTTGGATTGGTGTGATATCTCTGTAAGACAGAGTTCAGCCTTGGAATTGGTAGCAGTTAAGGATCTGAAAACTGATGAACAGGCTCCTGTCTGTGTTGATGCAAATTACCTGGTTGACAGGGAGAAGAAAGACTTGCTAATAGCTGTTAGCAAAGAGAGCGCACCCCATCAGCCAGTGAATTCTCTTAAGCAAGAGAAATCAGGGTTTGATCCTTCAGGAAAAGAAGGAAAGAGAAAACTTAATTTTGCAAAGGGAAGCCACAGGTTATTGGGCCAAAGGTGTGGCATGACAAAAATGTTCGTAAATGGATAATTGTAATGGATTTGTGGTTATTGCAAATGGTGATTTTTGTAATTAATATGTTGCTATTACCAAGAATTGTAAAAATGTGCAATGTGCCTAATCATAGACTATCAGGGATGGAAGGGACTTTAGGAGATCATCTAGTTCAATCCTCCACTCAAAGCAGAACCAATCCCCAGACAGATTTTTACCCCAGTTCCCTAAATGGCCCCCTCAAGGATTGAACACACAAGCCTGGGTTTAGCAGGCCAATGCTCAAACCATTGGGCAGCACAGTATGGAGAGGAGGTGACCAGCCCTCTGTGGAGAAAGAATGGTTCAAGACTATTTAGAAAAACTGGACAAGCGCAAGTCCCTGGGGCCGGATGCGCTACATCCGAGGGTGCTAAAGGAATTTGCAGATGTGATTGCAGAGCCATTGGCCATTATCTTTGAAAACTCCCGATGATCAGGGGAGGTCCCAGATGACTGGAAAAAAGCTACTGTAGTGCCCATCTTTAAAAAAGGGAAGGAGGAGAATCCAGGGAACTACAGGCCAGTCAGCCTCACCTCAGTCCCTGGAAATATCATAGAGCAGGTCCTCAAGGAATCAATTCTGAAGCACTTAGAGGAGAGGAAAGTGATCAGGAGCAGTCAACATGGATTCACCAAGGGCAAGTCATGCCTGATTAACCTAATTGTCTTCTATGATGAGATAACTGGCTCTGTGGGTGAGGGGAAAGCAGTGGACATGTTATTCCTTGACTTTAGCAAAGCTTTTGATACGGTCTCCCACAGTATTCTTGCTGGCAAGTTAAAGAAGTATGGGCTGGATGATCGGACTATAAGGTGGATAGAAAACTGGCTAGATCATCGGGCTCAATGGGTAGTGATCAATGGCTCCATGTCTAGTCGGGAGCCAGTATCAAGCGGAGTGCCCACAGGGGTTCGGTCCTGGGGCTGATTTTGTTCAATATCTTCATTAATGATTGAATGGGTGTGGACTGCACCCTCAGAAGTTGCAGATGACACTACTCGGGAGGTGGTAGATCACACTGGAGGTAGAGACAGGATACAGAGAGACCAGACAAAATAGGATTGGGCCAAAAGAAAACTGTGAGGTTCAACAGGACAATGCAGAGTCCTGCACTTAGGATGGAAGGAATCCCATCCACGCTACAAGATAGGACCGAATGGCCAGGCAAGTTCTGCAGAAAAGGACCTAGGGGTTTACATGGACGAGAGCTGGATATGAGTCAGCACGTGCCCTTGTTTAAGAGGCTAATGGCTTTGGGCTGTATGTGCGCCATGCCAGCAGGTCGAGGGACGTGATCATATCCCCTTATTCGACATTGGGTGAGGCCTCATCTGGAGTACTGTGTCCAGTTTTGGACCCCACTACAAGAAGGGTGTGAAAATGAAAGGTCCAGCGAGAGCAACAGAAGATAGGGGCGGGAGCACCAGACTTATGAGGTGAGGCTGGGGAACTGGGATTGTTGTTTGCGAGAGAGAAGAATGGGGGATTGACTGCTTCATCTACCTGAAGGGTTCAAAGAGGATGGATCTAGACTGTTCTCAGTGGTCCGATGACAGAACAAGGAGTAATGGTCCAAGTTGCAGTGGGGAGGTTTAGGTGGAATTAGGAAAATCTTTTTCATAGGAGTAGTAGGAAGAACTGGAAGGGTTATTGGGGGAGTGGTGGAATCTCCTTCCTTAGAGGTTTAAGGTCAGACTTTACAAAGCCTGGCTGGGTGGATGTTGAGGGTATGTCTACATCAGGATTATTCTGATTTTACAGAAACCGTTTTTTTAAAACAATTGTATAAAGTCGAGTGCATGCAGCCACACTAAGCACATTATTTGGCTGTGTGCGTCCATGTACCGAGGCAGCGTCCGATTTCTGGAGCATTGCATGTGGTAGCTATCCCATAGCTCCCTAGTTCCTGCAGTCTTCCCCGCCCTTGGAATTCTGGGTTGAGATCCAATGCTGATGAGGCAAAAACAGTGTCGCGAGTGTTCTGGGTAAATGTTCATCACTCAATCCTTCCTCCGTGAAAGCAACAGCAGACATATTACGCCCTTTTCTCCCTGGATTACCCTGCAGAATGCATGCACGGCAACCATGGAGCCTGTTTACCTTTTTGTCACTGTCACCATTTGTACTGGATGCTCTACAGACGCGGTACTGCAGTGCTACACAGCAAGATTCATTTGCCTTTGCAATGTACCAGAGATGGTTACCAGCTCTAGATCACTGTCGTATTAGAAATTGGTGATGATAGTTATTCAATCTTTTATACTGTCTGCAGTTGAATTGGCTATGAAGGTTTCATTTTTTTTGTACCATTTGCTGCTGCTATGGGTGCTCCTGGCCAGGGGTGGCTCTAGCCATTTGTGCTCCCAAGCACGTGGCACGTAGTGGGGGGTCACTCTGCTGTTTGCTGGTCCTGCAGCTCTGGGGTATCTCCAGCAGGATGCCTGCAGATAGTCCACTGAAACTGCAGGATCAGCAGATCCTCTGCAGGCATGCCTGTGGGAGGTCCACCAGAGCCACCTGCCCACCCTCCAGCAACTGAGGAGGCACCCCTGTCAGCATCGCTGACAAGCATGCCACTTTGGCATTCGCGGGGGCCTGGAGCCACCCTGCTCTGCTTGGCCTCCCTTTGCAGGCGCCGGGGACACACGGACCAAAAAGAGAAGACTCCCAGAGGTCACCCTCTCTTATAGTTGTCTAATTGGTTTATCGCTGCTAAATGTCCGTCTAATCCGAGTGTGACCAGCCTGAGGCTTTATACATCAAATTGAGCAGTGTTAAAACCGGCTGAACCCATGCACCGTCCACACCTAGTTTTCATCGATATAAGGTCGTCTTAATACCCGTATCCGTATCTTCTTCCCGATTGGAGCGTGATGCACTTGAAACTACAGGTGATTGCCTTCTTGGGGTTAGGCTTGTTGTGGCCGCAATTCGACGGTATTGTTTCTTTCCGGTAGCGATATCCACTATGCTCATTGTGACCGCTCTTGGACAGCTATACTGACTACAGATTCACTGGCCCAGGAGTAGCCAAGAAAAGCCCCACGACACTTTTTGACCATTTTCATATCTGTTTTGCCCGGCGGGGAGCTCTTTCGCATCGAGCCACAGGTGACCACTTGCAGTCCGATTCAAAAAAAGGACTCCAGACATGGGGACCATATGGGACTGAATCTGATCTCTGCCTCTGCGGGAGATTGAATCTGTTCTCTATTCAGACCTCCCCTTCCAAAGATGAATGCTAGATTTGAAAAAATCTCCAGGCTATGATAGACAGAGGCCACAGCAGGGACTCAACACAGTGCTGCGTGACAAGCGTAACGGAAAGCCAAAGAATCAAATGGACGCTCATGGAGGGAGGGACCGGGGAATGAGGACTCGAGCTATCCCACAGTTCCCACAGTCTCCGAAAAGTATTTGCATTCTTGGCTGAGCTCCCAATGTCTGAGGGGTCAAAAACATTGTCGCGGGTGGTGCAGGGTATATGTCGTCAATCTCTCCCCCTCCTCCTCCCCTGCCCCATGAAAGAAAAGGGAAAAAAATTGTTTCTCACCTTTTTTTCAATGTCACCGTATGTCTACTGGATGCTGCTGGTAGACACGATGCTGCAGCGCTACACAGCAGCATCCCTTCCCCTCCCTGATAGCAGATGGTGCAATAGGCCTGATAGCTGGCATTACCATCCCATGAGTGTTTCTGATTGGTCAGGGGCACCTGGGCAAAAATGGGAATGATTCCTGGTCATTCCCTTCTTTAAGCTTTGTGTCCTGGAGATTCAGTCCTGCTTGGAATATCATAGCAGCTGGAGGCTACCTGCCCCCTGTTTCATCTCAATAAAGTCAGTGTCTCTTCTTCATGCATTCTATATCTCTTCATTGCATAAATGGGGGGGAAACTGCCATGGTAGCTGAGGAGGGAAGCAATAGGAGGGGTTGCTGCAGGGGCACCCCCCAGAATGGCATGTAGCTCATCATTCCTGCAGGATGTCTAGGGCTGTCATCTAAAGCAGCTGTCCTCTCTGGTTCTTTAGTAGGCTTGCCCCAAATTCTAGGCAGGACTGACTCTACCTTTAGACAAAACATAAAGAAAGGAATGACCTGGGGAGTCATTCCCACTTTTGTGAATGTGCCCCTCAGCCAACATCACCAAGGCCAACCAGGAACACCCATGACAGCAGCAGGCAGTACAGTGTAACTAGTAACTATCATTATCAACTTGCAAAGAAGCAGATGGTATAATAGGACTGGTAACCACCTCTGGTAACTTGCAAAGGCAAATGAATTCTGCTGTGTAGCACTGCAGTACCGCGTCTGTTAGCGGCATCCAGTACACATACGGTGACAGTGACGAAAGGCTAAACAGGCTCCATGGTTGCCGTGCTATGGCATCTGCCAGGGCAAGCCAGGGAAAAAGGATGCGAAAGGATTGTCTGCTGTTGTTTTCCCGGAGGAAGGAATGACTGACAACATTTACCCTGAACCACCTGCGATGGGATCTCAACCCAGAATTCCAATGGGCGGGGGAGACTGCGGGAACTACGGGATAGCTACGGGATAGCTACTCACAGTGCAACGCTCCAGAAATCGATGCTAGCCTTGGTACATGGACTCACAATGCCAAATTAATGTGCTTAGTGTGGCCACGTGCACTTGACTTTATACAATCTGTTTCCAAATACCAGTTTCTGTACAATCGGAATAAGCCCAAAGTGTAGACATGTAGACATACCCTAAGATGCCACAAGGACTCCTCATTGTTTTTGCTGATACAGACTAACACGGCTACCCCTTTGAAACCTCTCCACTGGGTGTGTGTGTGTTACCTTGGGATGAGATGCAGGGATAAAGCTTCATGACACCTTAAATGCTACCCCTTTGAAACCTATCTACTGGGTATGTGTCACCTTGGGATGGGATGCAGGGATAAAGGTTCATGACACCTTAAATGACTGCTTCTTGGAGCAGCTAGTCCTAGATCCCACAAGAGAAGAGACAATTGTTGATGTAGTCCTCAGTGAGGCACAGGATTTGGTCCAAGAGGTGAACATAGCTAAACCACTTGGTAATGATGACAATTACATAAAATTTAATATCCCTCTGGTGGGGAAAACACCACAGCAGCCCACCAAGGTAGCATTTCATTTCAGAAAGGGAAAAGACACAAAAATGAGGAAGTTAGTTAAACAGAAATTAAAAGGTACAGTGTAAAGGGAAAATCCCTGCAAGCAGCATGAAAAACTTTTTAAGACATCATAATAGAGGTTCAACTTAAATGTACACCCCAAATTAAATAAGTTTGTAAGAGAACAAAAAAAGTGCCACTGTGACTAAACAACAAAGTAAAAGAAGCAGTGATATGAAAGTTATTGGCAGCCCCCTGTGATGATGTGGTTCTGGTAGGACCCAACTGAGAGTGCCAATTCAGGACCAATTGCTTGAACAGGGCAGTCACAGCCCTAGGCTGGGGTTTTTCCACCTCTAAGGCAAACCAAACCAGCCAGACAAAAATGACTTCGATCTCACCCCTCTGGCTAACCACAAGTCACACAAACAATTTCCTTAGACAATCCAGTCTCTCAGTATCACCACCAGTGCCACACGTCCTGGGGATGAATGGTTATGAAAACCAACACACCAGTAAAAGAAAAAGGTTCTCTCGATCCCAAAGGACCAAGCCCCAGACCCAGGTCAATTATTCAATATGTTATTAGGAGCAATATTTACAATAGGATTGATACACAGAGTTTGGCATGTCAGTCATAAGTCATCTGGGGGATATACACTCAGATTTTTACCCACAATCCACGCTGTCAGACCATCCTTTAGCATCTCAAAATCTAAAGGTTTTATTCATAAGGGGAAAGGTAGAGATGAGACGTAGAATTGGTTAATGAATCAATTACATACAGTAATGGCAAAGTTCTTAGTTCAGGCTTGTAGGCAGTGAGGCGAAACTGCAGTTAAATCAGTCTCTGGAACATTCCCCTGGATGGGTCATTCAGTCGGTCATAACAGCAGCTAAGGGTTAATGTCTCTTTCACCTGTAAAGGTTAACAAACAGTGACTTGCAACATGACCAGAAGACCAATAGAGGACAAGATATTCAAATCCTTGGGTGGAGGGAAGCTTGGGTGTGTTTTTTTGTTCTGTCGGCTGTTCTCTCTGGTTTCTTGAGAGTGACCACACGTACCGTCAGCTCTCTAATCTTCTATTGTCATTTTGTAAGTACAATGGTGAAAGGCCGGTATAGTCTCTTTTTAAATGTTTTCTCTTAATTTGCAAATTGTAGTTTTGCTAGAGTATTTTAAATTGTATTTCGTTGGAGAGGCTTTTCTCCAGATTTTATAAATACAAATAGACTCCTGTAATTCACGTCTAGATTAACAGAGAATAAAAATTAATACTAATAAACCTTTTCTTTCATTTTTATTAAAAGTTTGCTTTAATAAGCTGTTTGAAAATTTTTCCTCCCCTACGATTGAGGCTCAAGGCCTTTGGAGTCTGTACTTCAGGAACAGTGGTGGGCGAACGATGCAGACGGAGAAAGAAGGGAGGGGGAGCGGGAATCGCTTTGTCTGACAATTCACGGACCTTGAATCTGTCTATCTCTCCTAGGTACCCAGGGCGGGAAAGATTCATGTGGAGGAAAAAGGAGGGAGGAATGGGAAGATGAGTTTATTCCCCGTTGTTGTGGAGACTCAAGATCTGGGTCTTGGGGGTCCCAGGGAAGTTTTGGGGAGACCAGAGTTTTATCCGGCACTCAAGTCCTGATTGGTGTGCAAGCTGTGTCAGATTCAGCTGGTAATTAAGCTTAGAGGAATTTCCATGCTAATACCCTCATTTTTGGACTCTAAGGTTAGTTGGGGGATAGACTACTTTGACACAGGCTTTGTGCAGAGCTTCAGTTTGTAGCAAGTACGATCCAGGAAGGTAAGAAGCAAGGATTGAAGCAGATGGAGATGAGGCATCCAGCCTTTTATAAGGCTTTTCCAGGAGTAAGACACATCTTTGTTCTTACTGTGGAAAATAGCACGCAAAGATGAGTCTGGCAGTCACATGGCCAAGTTGGCACACCCTGCTGAGTCACAGGCATATCTTCCTCCTCTCAATGGTCAGTTGTGAGCTGAGGTTCCTTAATGGGCCACTCCAGCAAAGGCTAAGCTGAGCTGACAATTACTTGTCTGGGATCTTTCCAGTAACAACAGCAACAAGGTTTGAAATATAGACAGTTTACAGCCATATTCATAACTCAAACTGCAAATGATACAAGACCATACAGACAGATAATCATAACCCGTTAACCCTAACTGGTCTTAGAACTCTATATGCCCTTTTACATAAGATCTGGTGCCACACAGGACGCTTGTTGCAACCCATGTTCTAATATGGTCCACTTATATCAATAACGGACACTCCCTGAACAGCTACAGCAGCCAGTAGTGGAAAGCAGAACCCTACGGACAACAGTATCCCTGAACTTTTGAATCGATCTTTTCTCTCCTGCCTCAATAAGCAGTGAGAAACTTGCCCCAAACTGGTTTTACACAGACCAGATAACAGAAGTGCAGGTTTGTTAACCACCAATCAAATACTAAGCACACTGAAGCTTGTGTGAGTGTGTATAAAAGATTCTTGTTTTTGTATAGAGTAGGATCTTTGTACCATAAGTACAAGGCTCTCCTTTTTCTGCAGAATAAAGCATCGTTTCACTTATCCCGTCCAGGCTGTTTGACTCTCAGCTAGGCAGACCCGATATTTCGTAACAGTCTGGCGACCCAGATAGGCAAACCTCCCCTATGTTGGAACATCAGACTCAGAGGGCTGCAACAACTAGGACGGCGCCCTGGGGTGTTTAGCCGCTCTTCCCACTTCAACGCGATTGGCCCTGGGAGTTCATAGTCCAATAGGTGAGTCGTAATAGGATAAGGAAATGGTATCTGTTACTGGTTCTTCTATCTGGTTCTGGTTCTGTCTTGTTTCTTAAATAACTGGTTAACTCAGTTTTTCTGCTCTGTTCATTTGGGCAATTAGGTACGTGGGTCGGAACTGAGCCTAAAATGTTCATAATTTCCTCCAGCGGTGGGAAGCCAATACGTCGCGATGAAGCTCGAGGTTGAATTAGGATCCTCTGTCCACCGCCTGTAATGGTCAGTGTAATAGAGGTAGAAAATTCTGGATTGACCATGCATTCCTCTGCTTTCTTGTGTAATTCTGTTTTGAGAGTGTCAGAGACAGACTGGGGGGTTCCCCTGGGTAAATCCTCTATAGGATAAGCCGTTTGATTATATGTTAAGTAAATGGCCCCTGCCAGCGTTCAGACAGAGATGTCAAGGAAGTCTTTTTACTAACTTTGTAACGCTCAGGGCTGGCAGCCCTGGGTAACATGCATGGCCGAGTAGCCCACAGGCAAACTTAAAGAATCCTAAACTATTTTGACAGGTCTCAACCTCTGCTGCCCTCTGAGTGCAAAGCAAAAGGGCCGGTTTCAGTGTCCAGGATTCCATTTTAGGTAACACAAGGGCATAACGCTTCGAGCCCCACCCCGTCGACCTGGGACACTTACATAACCATAACCCTCCGCTGGGTGCCCTAGGAGGCCATACTTCCTCTCTCGCAAGCACGGAGTTTGAAGTTAGCAATAATCCTTTTAATAAGAAAAGAAACAATGTGGCCATACATTGGAGAAACACCAACAAACAGAGTTATAACACACCATAATCAAAACCCACCCTCCAAGTACGTCTGGCATGCTTTCCCCTTCAGGGTCTTAAGTAATTACCCAAAGTCAAACAACAGCCAAAAGTCCTGTCCGTGCCACCCCAGAGTTAAGAGTTTATTTGCAGAGTTTTTACCCCCCCCCCAAGCTGGGTGAAATGGGGGGGCACACACAGGTGTTTAAGGGGCACCTTACATGGGCCAGGCAACTGCTTCATCTCTCCGTGAAGTTCTGCTGCTCGCCTCACACCCAGCTGTGCCGCTCCTCCAGCTGTCTGCAAACACCACTCACTCCAACCCACTGTTTCCTGGGCTCTCCACACATGCTGCATAACTGCTCTGCCAGCCACTTAACAGTAGGTCTTCAGGATCCCCATGGGTTAACACAGCACTCCAGTGATTACTCTTAGTAGGGAGCTGGTGTTGGCACCAACTATTGGCTCAACATGAACTAGCTCAGCAGTTTCTAGATGGACTCCTAATAAAATCTTTAACCCAGCTCGGACGAGACAAAAGATGTGCAATTGGTATCCAGGCCCACCATCATCAGACGGCCACTCCCAAATCTCTCCTCAATTCCATGGGTTTTCGGCACCCAATCCCCATGTTTAGCAAGTACCAGCCGCCTGGAGTGAGTATCTCTGTCACAAAGCACAGCCCCCCGGCTCCCATCTCACACAATCAGCGGTGACAAACTTTTTTTCACTTCTGCACTGCCCCAATAACAAAGAAATTGGGGACCCCAGAGCTGTTAAAATAACCATCCCAGTCTGCTGTGGGCTTATGCTAAGTGGGGGGTGGATGCCAATGCAAATCTTTCCACACGCTTTGAAATTCCTGAAATTCTTTCCACACTCCCTACAATTCACCCCCAGATGTCAGTGTAGAGCCCCTCCTGACTCTGCTTACACAGGTATAAAACAAGCAGGAGAAAGAACTCTAGATTGGTCTAAGGTCCATAATACTGTGCAAGGGAAAGAAGAACACCCCTCCGACTTTTATGAGAGACTCAGTAAAGCATTTTGTACTTATACTAACATAGACCCAAAGGCTGCAGACACACAGTCCACGGTCAGGCTTATTTTTACCTCTCAGTCAGCCCTGGACATTAAGAAGCGGTTGCAGCAGCTCGAGGGCGCTGAGGGAAAATCTCTGGAGGAACTGGTAAGTGTAGCCACCCGTGTATATCACACAAGAGATAAAGTACAAGAGACCAAACAGCTTGGTCACTGGAAAAAAGAGTGCCCAAACTGAGGTACTGGACAACAGCCCCAACCTCAACACCAGATGGCTGTGGAAAGAAGAGACACTGTCAATAGTGAGGAATGACAGCAACCCGGGGGCCCGCTTGTTACCTATTCAAATGACTTTACCACTTATGCTTGTTCCTCCACAGACCCCCAGGTCTGTTTAACTTTGGGAGGAACCACTTATTCTTGTCTTTTGGACTCAGGGGCTGCCCTGTCCTCTGTTACTGCTAAGCCAAAGAAAGGAAACCTTACAGATAAAAGCATTCCGGTAATGGGTATAGGTGGAAAGCCATTTGAGTGTCCTATATTGCAGGAGGCTGCTGTAGAAATCTCTGGTGTCTCAGCCTCCCATGCATTTTTGTTGGCTCCTGATTCCCCAGTTAACCTTATGGGGAGAGACCTGCTGTGTAAATTATGTGCTCAGATTTTCTTTTCAGATGATAAAATCATTCTTCGGTTGCCTCAGAATCAACTCCCCCAATTATGTGCCGCATTAACCCAGGCTACTGAGGACCCGATTCTGCCTGCGAGCCCGATGAACCTGCCTGAACGACTCAGAGGAGAGGTACACGCTTCCCTGTGGGGCACTTCAAAAGCAGATTTGGGCACTCTCCGGACAGAACAGGTACGGATAACCCTGAAGCCAGAGATTGACATTTCTCAAATCTGTCAGTATCCCCTCCCCCAAGAAGCTCTGTTGGGTCTCTGGAATCTTATCAACACATTCCTACCGTTGGGAGTGTTGGTTCTCACTAAGTCTCCATTCAACACCCCCATCCTGCCTGTTAGAAAACCAGACCTGGATCCAGAGGGAAAACCGGTATACCAATATAAAGTCATTCAGGCTAGACACAATGTGGTACCTAACCCTCATACAATCCTGACTGCCATTCCAGCAGGTACTTCTTGTTATTCAGTAATAGATCTGTGTAATGCCTTTTTCAGTATTCCTCTAGATCGGGACAGCTGGGATATCTTTGGATTTACATGGATGGACCCAGAGACCGGGAGAGCAGAACAACTGACCTGGACTTGGTTGCCACAGGGATATGTTGAGTCTCCAATGCCGGTGGGTGGGCCCTTTCCAAGTCCTCCTTACTTCTCACACTACAGTTTGAGTGCGAGGGTGAAACACTTGGGCCTGGTCTACGCTACACGTTTAAATCGATTTAAAGAGCGTTAAATCGATTTAACGCTGTACCCATCCACACTACAACGCCCTTTATATCGATATAAAGGGCTCTTTAAATCAATTTCTATACTCCACCCCGACGAGAGGAGTAGTGCTAAATTCGATATTAACATATCGGATTACGTTAAGTGTGATGGAAATCGACGTTATTGGCCTCCGGGCGGTATCCCACAGTGCAACACTGACCGCTCTGGACAGCAATCTGAACTCGGATGCAGCGGGCAGGTAAACAGGAAAGCCCCCACGAACTTTTGAATTACACTTTCCTGTTTGCCCAGCGTGGAGCTCTGATCAGCACAGAGTGACACGCAGAGCTCATCAGCACAGTAACAATGCTTCTCCTGAGAATCGAAAAGAGCACCAGCCTGGACCGCAACAAGAGTACTGGATCTGATCGCTATATGGGGAGAGGACATCAGTGTAACAGAACTCCGTTCAAAAGCGAAATGAAAATATTGAAAGAATTTCAAAAGTCTATGCGGAAAAGGCACGCAGGGGACTCAGTGCAGTGCAGAGTAAAGTTAGAGGAGCTCAGACAGGCATACCAGAAAACCAGAGAAGCAAACGGAAGGTCTGAGCTCAGGGCCGAAAACATGCTGCTTCTATTGATGAGCTGCATGCAATTTTAGGGGGCTGCCACCAGTACCCCACCCTGGCTGTGGATTCAGAGGTTGGGGTTGTAATATCACCATGGCTGAGGATTCTTGGGGGGAAGATGAGGAGGAAGAGGAAGAGGAGGAAGAGCTGCCTGAGAGCACACAGCACTCCGTTAGCCCCAACAGCCAGGAGCTTTTTGTGACCCAAGAATCACCGTCCAGCCCTCGCAAGCCAAGCCAGACAGTGAAGCCATGGAAGCGACTCTGTGAGTGTACCTTTGTAAAATATCAAACATGGTTTAAACAATCATTTTTAATGATTGAATTGCCATCAGGCTTGGGATGCATTCGCAGCAGTAAAGTTACAGGAAAGTTCATAACATGTCTGGGATGGAGCAAAAATCTCCACAGAAAATCTCTTGAATCGCTCTTGGAGGTACTCAAAAGCTTTGCAGAAGATTTCTGGCAAGGCACCCTATTTACGTCCCCTAGTATGACAGTTTTCACGCCGATGCATGTAAGAAGTAATCGGAATCATAAGCTTCACAAAGACAGCCGCGTATGCACCAGGTGACTGCTGGCTTCAGAAACATACGTCTGTCATCCTTCCGGTGGTATTCATCAGGAGAGTTATATCTTATTGTCTACCTTGGTGAATTCAGGAATTTAATTAGGGGCAGACAATGAGTGATTTCCTATGGCAGCCGCTGTTCCTCCTGCTCGGTAAGACAAAGCGAGGGGAGGAGAGGAAGGATAGCGCGTTTTTCAGGTTTGGGGGCGCAGCAGGATTCCAGCTACCAGCCACGCAGTGCGGGGGGCAGGACGGAGAATAACGCCGGAGGTTTCTCAGACTTTGGATGAGCAGGGAATCTGCCAGCTATCGCACGACGGTGTAGTTGGCAAATCACCCATACAATCAATCGCAAAAAAAACCAAAAACAAGTAGGGGGGGGCGGGGGAGGCAGGGATCCATTACAATGATTCTTACATGATAGACAGCCATGCAGTGCGGGGAGGAGGGAAAGAAGGGGAGTTGGGGTTCTGCTGGTTCCTCTTTAAACGGAACAAGGCATCATAGATCACTGTGTCAATTGAATGCTGACGAGTCAAACAGGAAAGCCTTACATCGGCGCAAATGAGAAGCTCATTTTCGATGCCTGGACTGCGTCTGTGACGATCTGCAACACCAGCAGCCACAGCCCTCATATTACAACGATGCAAAATGCGACCTTGTAGTGAAAATCACATGTGCTATGTAACGGTGGAGCGTGTTAGTCACTGTACAAGGTACAAGCATCTGTCTGGTAAAAATGTAATCTTTTTACGATACTTCTTTCCCTGCTTCCTCCTCCCCAGCAGACTGCACAGTTGTCCGGCTCTACATGGCATCCGCAGGGCTAGCTCAGATAAGGCGGAGGAGGAAGAGACACGAGATGAAATG
Source organism: Chelonoidis abingdonii (assembly GCF_003597395.2). Lineage (NCBI taxonomy): Eukaryota > Metazoa > Chordata > Testudines > Testudinidae > Chelonoidis > Chelonoidis abingdonii. The sequence continues at coordinate 10,069,844 of NC_133769.1, forward strand.
TTCTCAGAAATTCATGGAAGTAACCCACGCAATGACCAGAGCTCATCAGAATGAGTGGAAGGACGTGCTAGCAGGCGTACAGGAAGTGCCCAGTACCGGGAGGAATAGGAGAACGCGTGAGCTGAGAGGTGTAGGCAGGAAGCATCAGCGGTTGGCGGATGCTCGCTGCAGCTTCTGCTTGTCTCAAACTGATATCCTCAACGCCTGGCTGAGCTTCAGAAGAGGCAGTCGGTGGAACTATACAGAAGTGGTTGTGCACTGAGCAGCACGCCTCTTTGTGCTTTACTGCACCGCTCACAGAGTCCCCGTTACCAAGTAATTTCACTCTCCACCCATAAGCGGTGTCAGTAAGAACGGGCATGGTGACTAGGGCTTGTCTCCGTGCGCGCCACTTCACTTCCCCTCTGATCGTACACAGTCCTAACGGCATAAGACTTAGAAGGCATGTACGACTTGCGTGTTGAAATAGCGTTAAGTGCCTTTTCCTTCCCTCCCTATTCTTACGTTGACTCCAAATTCACCAGTCCACGCCAGTCATCCTGTTCGATTCGTGCTGCTCTTTTTCTGAATCTACTTTTATATTTAAAGCTGAGTCATCCGGGTTGTGGCAAGGGTGGCTTTGTTTACAGTGGACTGACTTGTTTTAACGGATAAGAATATCACTAGATTTCGTATCAATACTGAATGACTGTTCAAGAAGTAATATGCATGATTAGTCATATAGTAACTGACTAAACGTTGAGCTTCTATTTACTTCCAGCTTGTAAGTAAGCGTCGACGCTGTTGACTTGATGACAGGCGATGACGTCATCTGGGGGGAGGTTTACATGTACTATAGCGCAAGGCAAGACAACAACATAGTCCTTCCGTTCCTTACACTCCTGACCTAAGGCCGTGTGTTCGTCGCACACATACGAACATTATTCTCAATGAGCTGTCATAAGATGCTGACCGCCTACCTAGAGTGCTCTTTCTAAATAACTGCCTCTACCCTCACCGCGCGCGCTTCACTGCCCAGTCGTTCGTTCTCTAGGTGCTCGGACTGCTACGTCAGATGCTATGCGGAGTCAGCAGATGATTGAGACTACAGACCATGCCCCTCGCCAATAATGTGCTACCCACTACTTCACCGGAGATAGGTGATGAGCACACAGCAGAGCAGCACTAAGACTAATCGGGAATTGGTTTGAGCTGAGTTCTGACGAGCTAGTTTTTGCGGCCTGCGCCACTTTTAAGATCCCAAAACTGAACTATTCTACTCACTTTCCTGTGCTTGATCAGTTCTAGCCCTCGAGACCTGACGTCTCCAGGTGCCTTGATTATGCTCTTCATGAAGACATGCATCAAGAGGTAGGCTGGAGTCCCACAGCAGAGTAACTCTCTAGGTCTATTATTTCCACCTGATGCATCGCAACGGTTGTGCTATCTGGTGTGAGCCAGTCACCATTCCCTGCTGCAGCATCTCTTACAAAGCATCGTACTGCTTCTAGCACACGGACTCAGCGACATGGTTCCGTCCTCATTGAACCTTATCTTGCTCCTATCTCTACCTGCTGCGCATGTTGCTCGTGATGACGGCTCTTGTAAGACTTTTCGCACGATGCTCATCAGTGCCCTAATGATCAACAGCATCTTGCGCAGCTGACGTTTTTTTCTGGTGTGTCCACTGAGCTCTCGCTCTGGGGCCAAGAATAGGGTTTGATAATGGTTCCCATCTATGCCTCTTCCCACTATCAGGGCTCCACACTCTACCTCGACACCCAGGAAATGCAAGAGCTCCACAATCCAACTCAGTGATGTAAAAGGCATGAAGTCACTGATCTAGCCTTGCTAGCAAAGCCAGATCGGTACGAATTTCTCTCTGGCTCTTGCTATTAGCGTAGCAGTCCACGCTCTCTCTCCACCCTCGCGCGCGCCTAAAACCCCCGTACGCCCCCCATAGGACTCTCCCCTGCTCAAGACTTTGCCCACTCCAAATTGGATATCTCAACTGTGAACTGTGAGCATCTGATACGTGTGCTAGCGTTCCATGATGGATCTTATTGCGCCAGAGCCACCTTCATATATGCCACTGCGTGGCTCGCTCTACCATACCTACTACCCGTCCTAGGAGTAGAACTGCTGTTTTATAGCTCAGTGGCAGGACTGGCCGACCAGATAGCAGAATACAGACTCGAGAGATGCCTTCTAAAATAGAAAAGAGTGAGCTGCTACACTCTAGTGATAGTTTTGCAGCCACTGGGAATCGTCCCTAGACTGCCAACTAAGCTCGAGTCCTCACCAGTGCTGATGCTTCGTTTCCGCAGCCCTCCGAACACAATATCGCCGTACTCACATGCCGGTAGAACTGCCTGCACTCTCACCATTATTGAGCAGATAGCTGCAAAGACTGCAGCGGATCCAAGCAGGCGATCTCTCTAGGCATGCACATTCAGATGTCCATGACTCTCATCGCTCTCCTCCCCACGGCTGACGTTATGGCGCCTTCCTCCACTACCTCACTGCTCTTAGAGTTCATGCGTCACACCTAGCAGCACTGAGAAGTGACTCGACGGCGTGACAACGTCGACCGCGATAGCAGCTTATAGATCGCAGCCAGGCCATGATTGCTGTGCATAGCTCTGCTATATTGCTCAGTTCACCCTTGGTGAAAACAGCGGCGAATGACGGTTTGTCTGCTCTCTCAAATGTGAGGGTCGATGGTCTGTACCATGACCACCCGACAATCATGATCTTCTATTCGTGCCCACAATCTAGGCGCTGCGGCTCTGCACACTTCGGAAATTCCAAGGGGCGGGGGAGACTGAGGGAACTATGGGATAGCTACGGAACGGCTACCCACAGTGCACCGCTCCAGAAATCGACACTAGCCTTGGACCATGGACGCACACTATCGAATTAACATGCCTAGTCTGGACGCGCACATTCGACTTTATAATATCAGTTTTAAGAAACCGATTTTAGCTAATTCAATATTATCCCGTAGTGTAGACGTGACCTTGGATTCATCACACCCGAGTCAAGCTAGCCCCTAGGCTGGGGCCAGAAGCAGACTACTTTGGACCTCGAGGGAGCCCCATCAGCTCTTCCCACCGCGACCTGGAAGAGCCTGAAGCAGATGATACCGGGAAGGCTGAGCCTCTTGAGGGACTAAAGGTCTTGTTCTGATAGAATAAGTCCTGAGACTTTACTGACTATGGATTTTTGGGTGGTGGTACAATGGTTACTTGCTTTTGGTTTGCCCTTTGTACATGCTAACCCCCATCCAGTGGTTGAGTCCTTACAGCAACTGGCCACATTGGGACACCTGTCTGATTGCTGGCTGTGCCACCAAACTCGTTCTGAAGAAGGAATGGGGTTGTGGGCTGTTCCTGCAAATCTCTCTGAAGTACTCTCCTTGCAGGTAGTACGAAAAACTGAATGGGCTTGGGTAGGGGAATACCAGTATGATAAATACGGGAAGGTCTCTGAAGTTTGGCATTATTACTAGGTAGCTAAGGGGGTCCTTCTTTTTGATATCCTTGGAATTGGGAAAGAGGTAGGCTACCTTCCCCTTGAGGCCTGTGACCAAACCCTTCGTTTTGATGTCGGAACTGGAACCTTTTCCCCTTTGAATGCTTCTGAGAATGCCCGGACGCCCCCTTGCCTCCTGCATGGGGCTTTTACTGTAGGATCAACAGGCATTCTTTATCAAGGGAAATGGTTCCCCTCGTTCCTTCCGCTGGGCCCCATAAATAGCACACATATGTTTTATATGGATATTTACTCTGGCGTTGTGTTGCTTCGCCCATTCCCTGAAAAGATGTCTGGATGCCCACAGCCCATGGGATCACTTGCAAGTTTTACAGCTAATTTGTTTGCTGTTATGTATTGTGGGGGCATCCTAAATGCTACCCATGCCCTAGGACGCTTAAATATCTCCCATTGGAGATGCCAGGACCTCATAATAGGTGCACCCAAGCAGTGGGATGTGTCAGTGGCCTGGTGCCACTGAGTTGCAGGTAATACCCTCACCCTTTATTTAGGGACCCCAGTCTTGTATTTTATCTGTGGCCATAGCGCCTACAAGGCTCTCCCTCCCTGCTGGCAGGGTCGGTGTGGTGTGGCCCGGGTGTTGCCTGATGTCCAAATTAACAACACGTTAGCTTCTAGTCAGATCCTCAACCTGGGAAGCTATTCTCACAAGCTTTTTACCCCCTCCATAAGGACTAGAACCAAGCGTGCCGAGAATCCCATAGTTGTCAGGCAGACAGGATTCCATTCCTTTGTTCGTGCGCTTATTCCTGGGATGTGGGTAGCTGAACTAGAAAAAGCAATTGTAAACATCTCTGCAGAGCTTGAAAAAACAGCTAATGCATCAATAGATGCTTTTCAAAGGTTGCAATGAGAGATTGATGAAGTAGCAGAAGTGGCTATGCAAAATAGACGTGTGCTAGATGCTGTGAATGCTGAATTGTGGGGGCTTGTGCTCGCATCAGGGAAAAATGCTGTTTTTATGTTAATCACTCTGGCTTAATTGAAAAGGTTTTACAAGCTATTAAGAATGCTGCTGTTGTTTTCAATGCTGTGTCTCTTGATCACACCTTTAGTTTTGAGAACCTCTTCCCAGACTTTGGGTCATGGTTTACTGGCCTCTCCTGTACAATTGTTAAATGGATTATTTTCTTCCTGTTTTTCCTATGTATTGTTTGGGCAGTAATGCAATGTGCAAAATGTCTGTGTAATACTGTAACCAAAGGCTCTGCTGTCCGTAAGAGAACCCAGTACCTGTCTCTTCAGCTTGATCGTAAATTACGTAACAGTCCTGACAATCTGACAACCCAGATTGTCAGGCCCGAAGCGGGGACTGTGAAAGTCACTGGTAGGCCCCCTTAACAGCTTACAAGCAGCCAGTAGGTAGAAGCAGAACCCTCACGGACACAGTACCCTGAACTTTAGAACTATCTTTTCTCTTCTGCCTCAGAGCAGGAGAAACTCTCTCCAAACTGGTTTTCACAGACCAGATAACGGAAGTGCAGGGTTTGTTAACCACCAATCAAATGCTAGCACAACTGAAGCCTGTGTGTGAGTGTATATAAAAGATTCTTGGTTTTTGTATAGAGTAGGATCTTTGTACCAAAGTACAAGGCTCTCCTTTTTTCTGCAGAATAAAGCATCGTTTCCTTATCCCTGTCAGGCTGTTATTGACTCTCAGCTAGGCAGACCTGATATTTCGGTAACAGTGAGAGGCAAAAAGGTGTAATTTAAAAAGTGGAAGTGACATCCAATTTTTTTAAGCATATCAGAAGCAGGAAGCCTGCTAAACAACCAGTGGAGCCACTGGACAATTGAGATGCTAAAGGAGTACTCAAGGATGATACGGCCATTGCGGAGAAGCTAAATTAATTCTTTGCATCAGTCTTCATAGCTGAGGATGTGAGGGAGATTCCCAAACATGAGCCATTCTTTTTCGTTGACAAATCAAGGAACCGTCTCAAATTAAGGTATCATTAGAGGAGGTTTTGGAACAAATTGATAAATTAAACAATAATAAGTCACCAGGACCAGATGGTATTCACCCAAGAGTTCTGAAGGAACTCAAGTATGAAATTTAAGAACTACTAACTTTGGTATGTAACCTATCATTTAAACCAGATTCTGCACCAGATGATTGGAGGATGCCTAATGTGATGCTAATTTTTTTTAAAAAGCTCCAGAGGAGATCCTTGCAATTACAGGCCAGTAAGCCTAACTTCAGTACCGGGCAAACTAGTTGAAACTCTAGTAAAGAAATAAATGGTCAGACACATTGATGAACATAATTTGTTGGGGAAGAGTCAACATGGTTTTTGTAGAGGGAAATCATACCTCACCAGTCTACTAGAATTATTTGAGGGGGTCAACAAGCATGTGGAGAAGGGTGATTCACAATGGGTCTAGCGTACTTAGATTTTCAGAAAGTCTTTGACAAGATCCCTCACCAAAGGCTCTTAAGCAAAGTAAGCTGTCATGGGATAAGGGGGAAGGTTCTCTCATGGATGGTAACTGGTTAAAAAACAGGAAACAAAGGGTAGGAATAAATGGAGAGAGGTAAGTAGTCATGTCCTCCAGGTGTCTGTACTGGGACCAGAACTGTTCGACATATTCATTAATGGTCTGGAAAAAGGGGTAAACAATGAGGTGGCAAAACTTGCAGATGATACAAAACTACTCGATACTTAAGTCCAAAGCAAACTGCGAAGAGCTACAAAGGGATCTCACAAAACTGGGTGACTGGGCAACAAAATGGCAGATGAAATTCAATTTTGATAAATGCAAAGTAATGGACATTGGCAAACATAATCCCAACTACACATATAAAATAATGAGGTCTAAAGTAGCTGTTACCACTCAAGAAAGATCTTGGAGTCATTGTGGATATTCTCTGAAATCATCCACTCAGTGGGCTGCAACCGTCAAAAAAGTGAACAGAATGTTGGGCATCATCAAGAAAGGGATAGTTAATAAGATAGAAAATATCATATTGCCTCTATATAAATCCATGGTAAAAATACATCTTGAATACTGTGAGCAGATGTGGTCGCCCCATCTTAAAAAAGATATATTGGAATAGGAAGAAGTACAGAGAAGGGTAACAAAAATGATTAGGGGTATGGAACAGCTTCTGAATGAGAAGAGATTAATTAGATGAGGACTTTTCAGCTTGGCAAAGGGACAACTAAAGGGGAATATGATGGAGGTCTATAAAATCATGACTGGTGCGGAGAAAGTAGATAAGGAAGTGTTATTTACGCCTTCTCCTAACACAAGAACTAGGTGCCACCATGTGAAATGAATAGGCAGCAGGTTTAAAAGAAATACGAGGAAGTATTTCTTCACACAACACAGTCAACCTGTGTCATGGTATAATTCCCAAATCTGGACCTTTGCATCCAAAAATATGGGTACCAGCATGAGTCCTCTACGCTCAATTACCAGCTTAGATCCTGTAGTGCTGCCACCAGTCAGAGCTCTTGAGTGTCTTATGAACTCTGGTCTCCCCAAAACATTCCCTGGGGACCCCCAAGACCCAGATCCCCTGGATCTTAATACAAGGAAAGTAACTCTTTCCCTCACTATTGCCACTTCTAGACTTCCCGTCCCTGGGTTCCCCTAGAAGATCATTGTGCTTCAAACTCCATGAAACACAACACAGAGAAATCAGGTTTCTCCTCCCCCCATTTCTCTCTTCCTCCCAGATTCTTCCCGCCCTGGGGACACTAGGAGAGATAGACAGATTCAAGCTTCATGAATCTAAACAAAGGGATTCTCTCTTTCCCCCTCCCTTCCCCCAGAGAGAGAGAGAGAAACACAGAAAGCAGGTTTTCCCACCCACCAATTCCCTGGTGAGTCAATTGGGAAAAAAATCAACAGGTCTTAAAAAGCAAAACTTTTAATAAAAAGAAAGA
>NC_133769.1:10079824-10089212 GCF_003597395.2 Chelonoidis abingdonii
ACCGTTGGGATCACCTGGTCTGACCCCCGTAAAACACAGGCCAGAGACCTGCCCCACAATAGTGTCTAGAGCGGAGCTGTTAGAAAAACATCCAGTGTCGGTTTTAAAATTGCCCGTGATGGAGAATCCACCACGACCCTGAGGAAGTTGTTCCAGTTACTCTCACTGGCAAAAATTTCTGCCTCATTTCCAGTCTGAATTTGTCCAGCTTCAGCTCCCAGGACTGGACCGTGTTACACCTTCGTCTGCTAGACTGGGGAGCCCATTGCTCAATATCTGTTCCCATGTAGGTATTTAGAGACTGGAATCATGTCACCCATTAACCCAGTGGTCCCCAATGTGGTGCCCGTGGGCACCATGGCACCATTTATGTGTGCCTGCCTACTGCTTAGCAGGGGAGAGAAGCTGTGGCTCTGCACCTGCCGGGGACAGAGTTCTCCAGGGCTGCAGACTGTGGGAGCCAGTGTTCTCAGTCCCAGGCGGGCCCAGGGTCTGCCTAGTCCCCAGCAGAGAAGAGAAGCCAGGGCACTGTGCCTGTTGGAGACAGAGAACTCCGGGGCTACGGCTGTGGGCACTGGTGTTCCCTGTCCTCGGTGCTTCTCTCCAACTTCTTTCTGTGCTGCCCAGAACTGCCACCAAAAAACTCCCAACAAAACAAAACAAAAAAAGACTCTCCGACTCTGCCATCCCAAGAATAGATGGCATGCCACCCCGTGTGCTGCCCCACACATGCTTGCTTCACTGGTGCCTGGAGCTGGCCCTGTATGTGAGTATTCTTCTGCTGCACTGAAACTACTGTTTTCTTGTGCTTTGCAATTTATTATTTTTTTAACATTTTGCCTCAAAATGAATGGTTCAAATAAAAGACAACGTATGTATTATTTCAATGCAGAGTGGGAAGAATCCTATTGTTTTACTGAAAATAAAGGGAAATGTTTGCTTATTGTATGGGAATGCTGTTGCAGTGTTGAAAAAGAAACATAATGTCAGAAGCCATTTCCAAACTAATCACGGCTTTTTTGACATTAGCCATCCACTTAAATCTGAGTTGAGAAAGAAGAAAATTAATCAACTCAAATCAAACCCATCTGCTCAGCAATCTGTTTTCACTAGACAAGTGGTAAAGTCTAAAGGTGCTACCTTTGCTTCCTTTAAAATTGCTCATCTGATCATAAAGAAGAAAAAACTCTTTCAAGATGGTGAATTGTTAAAGGAAGCATTTTTGACTGGCACTGATTGACTCTTTCAAGGATTTCCTAACAAGAGTGAGATTTTGTTGGCAATACAAGACTTGCAGTTATCAGATAACACAGTTATGAGGAGGATACGTGCAATTTCAAGCAACATGCAAAGTCAGCTAAAGGATGACTTGGAAATATATGACTGGTTTTGACTGCAATTCCATGAGTTGACAGATATATCGGATACAACACAGTTGGCAGTTATGGTGAGGATGATATTTAGTGACTTCACTGTAAAAGAAGAGTTACTAAAAGTATTGCAGATGAAAGGGCGAACAAAGAGTGAGGACATCTATAATTTATTCAAATCATATGCAACATCAATTAGTATGCCACTACTCAAGCTGTCTGCGATCACCACTGAAGGGGCACCAGCAATGATGGGCAGCGTCAATGGATTCATTGCCCTCTGTAAGAAGAATGAATCCTTTCAGAACTTTGTCTTATCATTGCATTATCCACCAAGAAGCTTTGTGCGTCAAAGTTCTTTCTTTTCAACACGTCATGAATGTTGTTATTAAAATAATGAACTCTATTTGAGTGAAACCTTTGCAACACTGACTTTTTAGGCCCTGTTGGAAGATGTTGATAAGCCATCTGATCTTATCTTGCACACAAAAGTACGATGGCTGAGCAAAGCTAAAGTTCTTGCACATTTTTTAAGCCTAACTGAAGAGAGCAAAGAATTTCTGAAGTCCAGAAATCAGAACTTCGAGCAACTAGAAGGCTCCAGCTGGTTAACGGACTTGGCTCTTCTTGCTGACATCACTGACAAATTGAAAATTTTAAATCTTGAGCTCCAGGGAAAAGACAAACATGTGGCTCAAATGATAGGTTCTGTAAAATCATTCAAAGCAAAACTGATCTTGTGGATGTCACATATGAAGATGAAGTCTCTCGTACATTTCTCAAGTATGAAGAAAATGATATGTGACAGATTTTAACCCATCTCCATTTGTTATCCACATTCAAACACTTCTGGAAAATCCTGCACAACCAATATGTAAGCAGAGTCAGGATGAGCTCTACCTTGACATGTGGTGGTGAATTATGGCAAGCATGGAAAAGAATTTCAGGGGCTTATCTTGTTTGCATAGGTGCACCTACCTAGCCTAACATTGCCCAAGTCAACCTAAAATGGTCACTTTGACTGCTGTGGGATCCTCAGTTTCTCTGTTATTGGGGCAGGATGAATAAAGTGTTGTTACCCTGATTATGTCAATGAGGGACTATGAAACTGTTTTATGAAAGAGGATCTCACCATCAACTAAGGAGCACTTGCTAGACAAGGGACATGAGTTCCAAAACCTAGTGAAGTGAGTGTGAGGTTTTTTCCTGAAGCAGTAATTGTACCTTTTCTTCTCTCCACTGTTAAAGGGTAGAGCTATTTTTGATTCCATTAGGTGTCCATCTAGAGACTGCTGAACTGAATTCACTTTGGGCCAATAGTGCACTAGTCCTGGGGCTCCTCTACTGCAAGCTGAAATCATTAAAAGAGCTAAACTTATTGAACTGAGTGCTGTGTTAACTAGAGGGAGAGTCTGAAGATCTATTGCTAAGTAGCTAGTGGAGTGGTTTGTGGGATGGTTGTAGCAGACCCTGAAACAGTAAGTGGAGTGGTTTGTGAGGACGACTGGAGTGGCTTATGGGTTGGCTGGAAGAGCAGTACAGCTGGCTGAACAGCTGGTGGAGGGGAGCTGGTTGTGGTGAAGGCTGCACCAGAACTCCATGGAGAGGTGGGCAGTCAGCCCCAACCCATGTAAGGTGCCCCTTAACATCCTGTGCCCCCCCATTTCCACCCAAGCTGGAGGTAAAACTCTGCAGATAAACTTTTGAACCCAGGGACAGAGACTTTTGGGCTGTTGGACTTTGGGGTGATTGGATTTAAGACCCTAGGGGGAAAAGGACACAGTCAAAACTTAGTTGGTGGGTCTTTTGCTCATGATTTATGTTATGAATCCTGTTTGTGGTGTTTCCCCGATATGCTGCCACATTGTTTCCCTCCTTTATTAAAAGGATTTTGCTACACTCAGACTCTATGCTTACGAGAGGGGAAGTATTGCCTCTTAGAGGCACCCAAGGGGGGTGGAGTGTAATTGTCCCAGGTCACTGGGTGGGGGTTTGAGCCGGTTATGCATGGTGTTATTGAAACAGAACCCCTGGATACTGAACCCGGCCCTTGTTGCTGCCAACTCAGAGGGGCAGAAGGGTTCCATTTGTAAAAAAAAAAATCATAAGTGCTGGAACTAGGGGTGCTGGAGGTGCAGCACTCCCTGGCTTGAAGTAGTTTCCAGCATAGATAGGGCCAGCACAGTGGCTTCATGATCTCTAGATTGTGTTGTAACCCGATCTTTCACCACTTACATAAATTAACCAATGCTAAACTACAGGAGCTAAGATAAATTTGTCAAGGGGGAAAGGAGTATTAGAGAGAAAATATGTGCATTAATTAACAAATGAAGGAGGTGATGAAATTAAAAATGGCTCAAAGGTAGCCAAGATATCAAACATTAAAAATAAAACTCTTTAAAAAATCACTCTCTAGATTATAATTAGGTGATGGATGTTAGGAGTATGGCTCTATAGCAAACACATTTTGGCAGCCAAATCTTACAAATTGTTCAGATCGGTTTGAGTTTCTGTGCATGTAAGGGTTTATACAAATAGTGATGATAGATACAAAGGATTAAATTGGTGGGGCAGGGGGAAGCCCACTGCCACCTCAGCTACCATGGACAGGGGCTGAGTGAGCCAGAAACATGCTGCGGGGGGAGGAGCTGCACTTGCTTGGACCCAGTCCCCGGAAGATGAAGCAGCAGTGGTCTGCCCCCTACCTGGGCTTTCTCAAGCAGACGTAGCAAAGAGTCCTATGGCACCTTATAGACTAACAGACGTATTGGAGCATGAGCTTTCATGGGAATATCCACTTCGTGGATGCATACAGAAGTTGGCTCCTCCGTTGCTTCCACCTGCGCCAGAATAGTGTCGAAATGTTGCTGCGTGGGGGCAGGAAGAGGACAAACCCACTATCCCTGCAGGTAATTGGGAAAGGGAAAGCGTGCCGCTCGGACAGGGTGCAGGCAGGGGGGATGGGGTCGACTGAACAGAGACTGTGGGACAAATCATGTTCCTTCCTATTAGATTATGCCCCCCCCAGTATGAGAGCACATTGTCTAAGGACGACAATTCTTTGTCAGACTTCCCACCACAAGGGGACTGAGGAAGGACACTGTTCACATCTGAGGGTCGGGTTTGACTTGTGATCAATGGTTTAAATGGTTGTGCTGTTTTCCAGCAATGCGGGTTGATTTTCCTTTAACAGAAGTTCTCCTGTGTACACACAGGCCAGTGCTTGTGCAAAGGGGAAGGGTTGTCTCTTATAGATGCGAGGGATGTTAATTTTTCCCAGGTTATCTGGGTGGGGGATCTAGCGTTCTGCATAGCAGTGTGAAGAGGAACCAAGATATTGACCAGCCCTTGGTGCTGCTGACTACCTGCTAAAAGGTGAAGTTACTGTGGTACATTGTAGAACCCACCCAGGCCAGGCTTTGTATTAATTTAGATGGAAGAATGGGCCAAGGGTGTTAACATAACCAATGCTGTCCAGCACTGAACAGTTGTAAACAAGGTCAGGGTTGGAAGTCAGACTCAGCAGTTTAGCATCGTGGCAAATACATTATAAAATTCAGAGCAGGCTTAGAAATGGATTGACTGAAACCCCAAAGGAAGAAGAAAATGGGCGAGGGACATTGAAAGAATATGTTCAGCAACATCCCTTTGTCCTTTCCTCCTCTAGCTGGAGAGCATTTGAAGGTCCCCTCCCCCTATTGGACAGTCTCTGTGGTGGGATGAATGATGGTAAATGTGTCCTTAGGAAGAAGCTTTGGTTATCAATGGATTGGAGCCAGCGTTGTGTGACGATGTGGTCCTGCGGACCCAACAGAGATGCCAAATCAGGACACATGCTTAAACAGGGCAGTCACAGCCTAGGCTGGGGTTTTTCCAACCGCTAGCAAACCAAACAAGACTAATACTGGTTTCACCCCTGACTCCCAGTCACACAGACATTCCCACGATCGCCAGTCATCCACGTAACCACGTCCCACAGTCCTCGGATGCATATTGGTTATAAAACGACCCACAATAAAAAAAAGTCTCCCGATCCCAAAGCCAAGCCGACCAGGTCAAATTTTTATTAGGAATTTAAATAGGATTAACAGATTTGGATGTCAGTCTATAGTCATCGGGGGCAACAGAACAAGTATGGGGGTGTGGTATGGTTATGGGTTATGAATGTACAGTCTGTAATGTCCCAAGGTGGTGTACGGTTGGGGGGTCAAAGTATGGGGAGCGTAGGGCTGTCATCTAAGGTACAATAGTCATGATTAAGCAAGCAGGCCGGTTAAGGGTGACAGGGTGATCCTCACGAGGTGATCCAATCGGTGGGTCAGGACTCAGGGATGTGTTTAGAGGGGGGTTGAGGGTTCCCTCCCCCCCGTGGTCGTGAGCCCATCGGCTCATCCTAGTAAGGCGCCGTGATGTGTTCAGGTTGTACAGACGGACCACCGAAGTGTCGAGACCATCAAACGTCGCATAGTGTGATAGCACGGCCCACCCCACAGGCCCTAAGACACGCGTTACAGGGTCCAGGCCCTGAGCGCCCCAAACGATCAGGCATCGTGTAAACTCAATAGCCTTTGCCCGCAAGGGTCAGTCAAGGGCCTTAAATCCTTAATCTCCACATCAGATTACCACAAATCACGCGTTGCCATCCTTTAGCATCTAAAATCTAAAGGTTTATTCATAAAGGGAAAAAGATAAGAGATAGAACTAAATTGTAATAGAATCAATTACATACAGTAATGGCAAAGTTCTAGTTCAGGCTATGAGCCTGATGGAGTAAACTGCAGATTAAATAAGTCTCTGGAACATCCCCAGCGGTGATGGTCATCAAAGTTCTTGAGCAGGAGCTTCAGCTGTAGCAAAGTCCTTCCAGAGGTAAGACAGGATTTGAGACAAATGGAGAGGCAGCCTCCACCTTTATATAGGCTTTCCAGGTGTAAAACACTTTTTGTTCTTACGTGGAAGTTACAGCAAAATGGGAGTTTGTCAGTCCACTGCGATTCTCACACCTCGCTGAGTCACAGGGCGTAACGCCTTCTCTCGAGGTTCAATTGTGTGGTGATGTCCTTAATGGGCCATCAAGCAGGCTAAACGGAGCTGACACCAGCTTGTCTGGGATCATTCCCAGTAACACAGCACAAGTTAGAAATACAGACAGTACACAGCCAATATTCATAACTTCAACTACAAAAATGATACAGACATACAGACAGCATAATCATAACCAGCAACCCATAACCTTTTGTCTTAGATATCTCATTTGACCCCCTTTATACAAGATTTGGTGCCACTGCAGGACTTTGTTTGCAACCATGTTCTATATGGTCCCAGATTATATTAATAATATCACAATGGGACACAGAGATGATAAGTGAGATTAATGGGTGCAGATATTGACAAGCTTTTCACAGAGTCCAAACACTAAACACATTCTTAATTCTAATCCCCATTGTAAACATACCAACCCACAGTCAGCCACACTTGCTCCAGCTCTCTATTGTCAGTTTCAGCTGAGAGCTAGGGACCTTGGCATGATCTGGCACCTGATCTGCCAGTCACATAAGTTTTTTGACATTCTCATAAAGAATCTAGGGAATTTTGGTTTAGATTAAATTACTGTAAAGTGGATTCACCACTGGTTGAAAGACTGTACTCAAAGAGTAGTTATTAATGGTTTGCAGTCAAACTGAGAGGGTGTCTCTAGTGGGCCCATAGGGGACAGCACTAGGTCCAGTACTAATCAATTTTTTTCCTTTATGACTTGGATAATGGAGAGGAGAAAATATTGTACCTTGTCTACACTACACAGTTTTGTCAGCGCAAGTTACTCCAACAATCAAAAACCTGTATTAATACATTGCTTGTGCATGTTCACACAAAGCTCCTTCTGTTGATGGGGCACGTCCACAGTTGGTGTTCTAACACAGACAGTCAGATCAGTGCACTGTGGGTAGCTATCCCACTATGCTACTTGCTACCTTCTCTAGCTAAGAGTTGTGGGAAGGTGGAGTGGATCACAATGAATAATGGGTGCTTGTTCAACATCCCATGATGCAGTTTTTTCTATCCCCTCATTACATGGGCTTCTGACAGCATTTTTCAACTAGCCCTGTTTACTATGTGCCTGCCATCTCTGTCTGAAAGGATGGAGACAGCACTCCTCTCTGCTGTTTTGGTCACAGTTATGAAGCTTGCAACTCCAGATTGCTATTGGTTGGTTGCAAATCAATTTGGAGTTGGGAAGTCCACTGTTGGGGCTTGTGGCAGTGTGAGTACCTCTTTGGCCCCTTAAGTCCGGGGGTGGGAGGTAACACAGACTCTCTACGCTCAAGTCTGTGTTCTAAACCCCTCTGTAATTAGCACAGTGTGACCCAGTGGCCAGAGTTCATCTACTTCCACTTTCCTAGTGGGGTAATGTGGCCTAGTGGCCAGGGTCCATACAATGTGCCCCATTGACAGTGAAGCCAAATGGTCAGTGTCTATCTAATTCCCCTCCCCTGATGGGGTAATGCGACCTAGCAGCGGATGTCCATACAATGCACCCCTACGGCAGTATAGTCCAATGACCAGAGTCCTACCAACTCACTGTGTGGGCCATCCCCTCTCAAAGGTGAATGGCCAAGGTAGGAGGACCTGAGCCTGCCCCCTCCCCGGGTCCTGACCCAGGGCCCTGTTGGTGGTGAGTTCTCCTCACCAGTGATCCGGTGGGGATCCTCCTGAAACACGCTGGCCTGAACGGTCTCAGCACCATTCCTCTTTAAGGTCTCCCTGGGACACTTCCTACCCATTCCTCAGATTCTCCCAGATCTGCGGCATCCTCTGCCTCTTCTCTGCAGTGTGTCTGCACATGTCTGGGCTCTGCTTCCTGGGGTGTGGGCCTCTCTTCTGCTGGAGAGAGTGACAAACCTCTTTCCCCTCCAGCTATGCCCCTTGACTGAGCAACCCTGCAAATTTTTATCCCTGATTTCCAGGTGGAGCACGCCCGACAGAGATTCAGGGACAGGTCTTCTTCTGTTAAGCAGGAAGGATTAACCCCCGACGTAGCAGTGCAGGGCCGATCCACCCCATCACAGGGCTACATTAATGCAAGTGTGCAGGACCATTACTCGCATCATCCTATGAAGGACTGTTACGCTTGGGAATGTATGTGAAGTAGTGGAAGACTTTGCAGCAGTGGGATTCCCTAACTACTGTGGGGCAACAGATGGAACGCATATCCCCATATTGGCCATGGACCATCTTGCGACGGAGTACATCAATAGAAAGGAGTATTTCTCTATTGTATGACAGGCACTTGTAGATCACTGTAGGCATTTCACTGTCAGCGCAGGGTGATGCATCTTCAGGAATACTGGCCTGTACAGAAAGCTGCAAGCAGGGACTTTCTCTCCAGACCAGAAGATTTCAGTGGGGGATGTTGAAATGCCCAGTGACCCTGAGAGACTGAGCATACCCCTTATTCCCATGGCTCATGAAGCCTTAGCAGGAAACCTGGACAGAAGCAAGGCGTGCTTCAGCAATATGCTGAGAAGGTGCAGAATGGCTGTAGAATGTGTCTGTGGCAAATTAAAAGCATGCTGGTGCTGTCTTTGTGGCAGTTAGACCTAAATGAGAAAAATATTTCCATGATCATAGCAGCCTTCTGAGCACACCATAATATTTGTGAGGCTAAGGATGAAAAGTTCCCCCCAGGGTGGAATGTGGAGGAGGATTGCCTGGGAGCTGATTTTGAGCAGTCAGATACCAGGGCCATTAGAGGGACACAACGGGTTGGGGGCTATTTGCATCAAGGAGGCTTTAAGGCACCACTTTCACAATGAGCACCAGCAATGTGTCTTTCTATACAGCACTCTACCATGCTTTGTTAACTTGGAGATTTGCATGAAAATTGTGATGATTTCTGAGTCAGATTTCTACTCCACAAATATCAGAGGGGTAGCCGTGTTAGTCTGGATCTGTAAAAGCAGCAGAGAATCCTGTGGCACCTTATAGACTAACAGACGTTTTGGAGCGTGAGCTTTCGT
>NC_133769.1:10103914-10161411 GCF_003597395.2 Chelonoidis abingdonii
ATATTGACCTGGGTCTGGGGCTTGGTCCTTTGGGATCGAGAGAACCTTTTTCTTTTACTGGGGTGTTGGTTTTCATAACCATTCATCCCCAGGACGTGTGGGACTGGTGGTGATACTGGGAGACTGGAGTGTCTAAGGAAATTGCTTGTGTAACTTGCAGTTAGCCAGTGGGGTGAAACTGAAGTCTGTTGTCTGGCTGGTTTGGTTTGCCTTAGAGGTGGAAAAACCCCAGCCTTGGGCTGTAACTGCCCTGTTTGAGCAATTGGTCCTGATTTGGCACTTTCAGCTGGGTCCCGCCAGGACCACATCGTCACAGTGCTACATGTCCCTCTCAGTGCCTGATCCTAGGAATCTGCTACAGCTCTCAGCTCAGTGTCATAATTAAGGCTACGTTTTAGTCATGGGTATGTTTATTAAAAGACACAGACAGGTAATGGGCTGTAAACAAATATTCACAGCCTGTGACCTGTCCATGACTTTTACTTAAAATATGGGTGACTAAAACTGGGGGGTTGGAGGGGCTACCCGGCAGCCCTGCAGGTGCTGGGGGAGGGCGGCCCAGGTGCTGGAGTGGGCGGACAGGTGGCAGTGCATGGCCCAGGACCCCTGCTGGTGATGGAGAGAGGATGGGCAGTGGCATGTGACCTGAGGCCCTGCTGGTGCTGGGGGGGGGGTTGGTGGGGCCAGCAGGCTCCCTACCTGGCTCCACGCCTTCTACCTGAGCAGCAGAGTTTGGGGGAGGGGCAGGGGACTGGTGCACGGGACAGGGTGAAGTGGGCTCTTGGCAGTGCTTACCTGGGGGGTTACCAGGTGACATCCCCCTCGCTCAGCTGCTAGGTGGAGGCGTGGCCAGGCAGCTCTGCATACTGCCTCTGCCTGCAGCTCCACCCCCGCAGATCCCATTGGCCGTCTCCCAGACTTTGGGAGCTGTGGGGACGGTGCCCTGGGTGGAGGCAGCACGCAGAACTGCCTGGTCTCATCTCCGAATAGCAGCTGAGCGAGGGGGATGTTGCTGTTTCTGGGGATCCCCCCAGGTAAGCACTGCCAAGAGCCCACCTCACCCTGGGGGAGACGTTGTGACCCAAGACTGTACAGGGAGACTTTGGCAAGCCAGTAAAGTGCCTAAAACCACTATGGCTTATTGTTAAAGGTGGCCTAGTCAGCAAGCTGTAGATTGGCTATTCAGCAGCCTCAACTTGACCAAGGCAGGAAGGTAGGGAGTTTTGGGGTGCCATTGAAAGGGCAGCTTGACCCCGCGTCCTTCCTAAGAAGAATTGTGTTGAAGTTGCTGATACATGCATTTGAAAAGAGCAGGATGTACCCTCAGGAATGTCTATTGGGGTCTCAAGGCTGCAAACTCTGGAAAAACTCACACCTGGTTAATCAATAATCAGAAGGAGCCTCTTGCTTGATCATTGAAACTGCTTACTTAAGAAAGTTTCTGTAAGGGACATGTCATTCTATTACTAATGTATAAATAAGGGGACTCATTTGGGGGTCTCTTTGGGACTGGCCTCTCCCTCTGGATACATCTTGCAGTCCCCACTGGCAGACAGAAGATTTGGCCCCCGGAAGCCTGCTGCTGTGTCACTCGAACACCACACTCAGCTTTGGTAATTATCGAGGGTTGGGGGTGTGTTACTAATCTTGTTGCGGATGTGTGTAAGTGCTTGAGATTAAGTAAAGTTCAGCTCTAAGTGAAAGCACTCTTGTGTCACCCTGTTTGTGCAGCCATCGATCGGTTGAATGGCCGTGTCTCCCCTGATTTATTTCCTGACACCTCCTCGCACAGAGTAAAAGTGCTTCTGGCACAGGGGCTGCCCGAGCTGAACGTGAGCCAGGAGCATCAGCTGCTGCAAAAGTCCCAGAGGTCCCTTTGAGGCACTTAGTGCCTGAGTGGAGATGAGACCAGGATGAGATGATACAGGGAGGGTGGGCCAGCAAAGAGGAAACTCTGGGTATTGCAGAACTGAGACAAAGTCCTGCCTCTTATTCAAAAGGCCTGGCCCATCCTGCCTCCCTCTGGGGGTCCCTTCCTCTCCTCCAGTGGGAACTGGGTGGTTCAGGACAAAGTTGGGGCGGGGCTGGATGGACTCATCTGCACCAGGGCCAGGAATGGGACAGAGGAGACACACACAGACGTGCATGCTCAGGAGAGTTTATTCTTGTCATGTGCCGCAGCCATTGAGAGGAAGGGAGGGAAGGGGCAGGCATGTAACTAGATCAGAGACACTTAGGGGAAGAGAGTTTGCAGCTGAGGAAGTGAGATCTGGTCTCTCAGGGAGGGAGGGGACTGGCCCTTGAAGCAGCAAAAGCATCCGAATGTCTGGGACGTTGTCTGATCATGGCCAAGGAGCTCAGTTCTTTTGAATTTTGGGTTCTGAGCTCCCACTTCAGGCACAGGCGAGTGACTCCCCTTGCTAGCGTTGATACTTGCAAATGTAGGCATTTTGCTTGTCACAGGTAATATCGTTCCATTTCTTAAAACCTAGAAGGCAAAACAGAAATCACTGGTGTGGGAGAAGGGCGAGTGGGGCCATTCCTGCCCTTACAGTGCCCCCGGCCCCCCATTGCACACTGCTGAGACAAGACCCCAGCTCCTGTGCATGAGGAGGCTGGAGATGAAGGCCCATGTGCCTCAGACAGGGACAGGCTCCATCGTTCCATGAGGGATGCTGTGTCAGCGTGAGAGTGGAAGACCCTCTTCTATTGTGCTGGAATGTGTCTAATGAGAGCACGACGGGGCCTCTTGGTGCTAGGCGCTGTGTCCATGCACACACTGACAGACAGTCCCTGCCCCAGAGAGACCACAGTGTAAATAGACAAGAGGTGGGAGGGGAAACTGAGGCCCAGAGTGGGGAAGTGACTTGCCCAAGGTCACCCAGAAGCTCAGTGGCAGGGCTGGGAACAGAAGCCAGGTCTCTGGAGTCACAGTCTTGTAGCTGTCCACTAGGTCACGCTGCCTCTTGATCTGCAACTTCTTTTACCTTCCATCCCCCCCAATACCCCTCAAAAGGCCACAGAGGAGAGTACAAGAGCCCTGGCTATGTGCCAGAGGAGACACAAGCTCAGGAAGAGGGACACCAGCTCACTCTGTGCTGAATGAGCCGGCCCCACCTCCATCTCCTGCACATCTGGATATGGACATGGCCCAGGGGCAGCATCTCTCCCCAAAGGATTCTGGTTGATGAATTGCTTTGACATTCACCCTCTTTCCTGTTTGCAGAGCCCCACAGCCTCAGGACCATTATTCAGAAACGATTCCCACACTGGTTTTGCACACTTTAACTATTAGCTGAGCATGTGATTGGTCATGCAGATCACATGGCATTGCTCCCACTCCATGACTGGATGAGTGACACTTTCAGTAGGAGATAATGGAAAAGCAAATCCTGCCCAGTGTGAGTCTGAGGGAAGGATCATTTGTGCCAACGCTGCTGAACACTCAAACTCCATCTGAGGCTGGGTGAGTCATGTGACTAGCAGGCCCCATGAACAATGAGTCACTCATTAATTAGCAAGTGAGATTTTCTTTTCAGCTGGCCATCCCTCCTATTGCCAGCAAATGGGACGAGATCTCCAGCCCTGCTTTGCCCCTCCATGCCACTCCAGCAACATGGATAGCTGGAAGCTGGCTTAAACAACCCAGCTGGGGATTCCTCGTGTGTAGGGGAACCCATCAGAGACAGCTGCCCTGCCCAGTCTGTCCCCCTTGCATAAGGGAGAGGCAGGGTGTGGCTGAAGCCAGGGAGCTCTGGCCATTCAGGTTGTTACTGCCGCTGTCAGAGCAGCCCTGAGGTTGATCTAAACTGCCCTGGAGCCCAAACACCCCCTGGTTGCCTCCAGAATCAGAGTGGCAAAAGCCACCAATGCACCAACTGATACCTCACCAAGATATCACACATACCCTGCCTAGATATCAACTAGTGGGCAATAGTTCTGTTCTGGTCTTTCCCTTTAACTGAGCATCTGGGGCCAAATGTACTGTATGGCCTGTCTCTGACTGGAGCTGAGCCTCAAACTGGGATGCTTGGGGGAGGAGATACCCGGTGAGATCAGGGGATTATCTCTGCAGAGCGGCAGTGTGAGCTGAGGGAGAGAGGCAAGGTGCCTGGACAAGAGGCCATCTCTGCCAGGGTCCTGTCTTGGCTCCTTTGTAGGTGAATGTGTGTTTGAACCTTCTGCTTACCCCTGAAGTTCAGCAGCTCGGTACAGTACTCAATGTTACCCGCATTGTTTGGTTCCCCAGGGTTCCAAGCACTGTAATCATACAGCGACTCATCTGTCCACATCCAGCGTTTGTCCTGCAGAGACAGGAGAGAAAGGTCGTGGGGTCCCGGGGAGAAGAGACGGTAGTGATAAGGCACCATAGAAACACCTAAATCCAATATAGAAGTGCCCTCCACAGGCAGAGGGAGAAAGTTGGGGAAGGGCTGTGGGATAGTGGGTGGGAAGAGGCCAGCTCAGGGGAACAGGCCTGATCCAATAGTAACACTTAGCACGTAAACGTCATCTTCTACCTTCAAAGCTCTTTGCCTGAATTAACAAAACATCTTGTAATGGAACAGAGTCTCTCTAGAGTATATCCTAGTCCCTAAACCCCATGGGCACAGCCCGCCGTGGGCACTGGTGGTTTTAAAATGGGTGATCTCATCCTGTTTAAGCAAAAGGAAACTGCATCTGTGACGGAGATGCTGGATGGGTCAGGGAACGGGATATGGGGCTTTTTTCCCTGTAGTGGGCTGAGCACCAATCTGGCCCCAAGTTATCAGGACTGGCTAGCTCAGTAGAATCAGAGATGGGAACATGGTGTCTTTCACCTCTAGCAGTGCTGGCGATGGCTTTGGGGGTCAGAGTACTAGATTCAATCTGTTTTCAGGCCAAGGGGAGCTAGATGGCCGAGGAGACTAACAAATGGGATACAGAGCCTTGCACTTCTCCAGCTCTGGGTTCAATCCAGACTCAGGTCCTGAGGAACAGGATCCATAGCCTGAGTCTGTGTGTGCTGTTCAGGGTGCCTCCTGACCCCAGCACCACACTGAAAAGTTTGAAGGGAAAGGAAAATGGTGGAGACAAAGCTTCAGCTGGAGTTTGACAAGTTTACAAAGGGGATGACATGATGGTGTTGCCTGCCATAGCAGGGGCTGGCCTCGGTGACCATGCAGGTTCTTTCCAGTCCTACGTTCATGTGAGCAAAGCTTGAATGAGCTCTTCCCTGAGACTTAGTGATGAGCCTGGCTTCAGGACCAGACTGTATTTAAACGAACAAACCCACTCTGGCTAGGTATGAGCAGACAGAGCTGGGATGGCAAAGTATTCCACTTTGTCTGGTGTTGGGTTACAAATCACTTTAGTACTGAACACAGGCCAATGAAATGTTGTGATCCTACTGTATCAGTAAAGGGCAGCAGAACCGTGCTTAGCCCGTCCTGACGGAGGGGGTCACCCTTAGCTGAAATGAACTCGCTAAGCAGGGTTCCAGATGCCAGACCCTGTAAAGGGTGGAGATAGATGTTTTCTTTGAGAGTTGGGCATGGGTGTGAGTTAAGAGTCCTAGGAATGGTTTAACCTGCCCCTCCCTACTGGTCAAAGATAGAGCTACTTAAGGTTCCATTAGGGGTTGTTTTGTTAAGTGCATACTGAAGATGAAATAATCTGTTGTGGGATAGTGTTTCTGCCAAGCCTACTTCAGCAGTGAGGCTCCCCATAGACAGCCAAAAGTCACTGAAAGCTGGGTGGAACCTCAGCAGACCAACCTGCAGTGATCACAGAAAAGAAGCAGGTGGCAAGAGAAAGTGACCATGTGCATTGGTGACAAGTGGCACAGGAAAAGCCTGGTGGGCCTCAGCAAATAGCAGAGCAGAGAGGTGGCCATCTGGCAGGGCAGATGATGCCAGAGCAAGTACCTGGATGGTGGAGTGAGGCTGGGAGGTGAACATGCAGGTGCACCTCTGAACTCAGGGTGTTCACTGACTAAGGACAAGAAGTTTGACTGGGGTGTGGTAGACAGAGAAGGGAGGGGTACTGTGACACTGCACCCCATATTCTTCATGGTGATATTATTATGATAGGATTATAGCATAACTATAATGTATTGTATGCATGATAAGTCACGTGAGGTGTCACTGGAAAAGTTATGATTGCTGAATATGACCGGTTTCAGAGTAGCAGCTGTGTTAGTCTGTATCTGCAAAAAGAACAGGAGCACTTGTGGCACCTTAGAGACTAACACATTTATTTCATGAAATCTCATGCTGAAATAAATGTGTTAGTCTCTAAGGTGCCACAAGTACCCCTGTTCTTTTTGCTGAATATGATTATCCTCTTTGTATGCACGTATCATTTTTCTATCTGAAGGTATAAATACTGACTATTTATCTGTACTTCAAACGTAGTTACACCTGGGTAACACCCACTTGACAACATGCTTTCAGTCTAAATAGCTGGTTGTAAAGGGCTTATTCAGGGTAATGGGTCATTAGAAAGAACAATAGGCCTTCAGAGAAGCTTATCTCCCACCTGGTGAGCCTTCCTGAGAACACTACAGACAGCCTGTGAGTGAGATATGCTATGACTCTACAAGGACATGTGGCCAGGCCACATGATGCTGGAATCCATCTTGGGATGTCAGTATTTTTCCACAAACTGGTCTGGGAACCAAGTTTTGAAACAAAGGATTCCTGACATATGTTAAAGCTACATAAAGCAGAGAGTGACATAATCTGTGGTCCTTCACTCCCCACACAAGAAGATGCCTGGAAACACCTGAGGAAAAAAGACTGAACTGGGGGAAGTGCTGGACCTAGGCTAAAGGGATTTCTAGCCTGTGTATGAAACACCTGGGAATCCAAGCTACAAAGTAAGCATAGCTTGTGCCTTGAGACTCTACAAGTCTGCCTGTATCATCAGTTAGGATAAGAATCTGCTAATTAATATCCAGTCTATTTAGTTTATTAATCTTGGTTTGCATTTTTTGTTTATTTGCTAGGTAATCTGCTTTGATCTGTTTGCTTTCACTTATAATCACTTAAAATCTATCGTTTGTAGTTAATAAACTTGTTTTGTTTCAATCTAAACCGGTGAGTTTTGACTGGAATGTTTGGGGGAAACCTCTTCTTGGTTACCACAGTGTGCATTCTTCTCTTCACATTGAGTCAAACCGGGTAACAAACCCTTACACCGGCCAGATTTGACCAGGATACGACAGTGCTGCTCTGGGGTCCCAAATTGGGAAGCTGGTAGTCAGAGAGCCTGCATGTAACTGCAGCAGGGTGTGTCCCTGATGAAAGTGCAGGCTGGAGGGCTTTGCAGCTTGTCACAGCAGTACAGTGTGAGAGGAAGCCAAGGCTGGTGAGTCAGGGTGCTCAGTGGTACCCCAGTTCCAGGTGACACCCCAGAGGGGAACCCATCATAGGTAAATTAAAGGGTTTTGGACTCAAAATCTGAAACAGAAGGATGCTACCCAACATACTCTGAGGAGGGGTGTTTGCTCATGGTTTTATATTTATGAATCCTGATTGTGGCATTTCCCCAAATTGATACTGGGTTCCTTCCCTTGGTCTATTAAAAATTCATTTTCTACATTCACACTTAGTGGTTATCAGAGGGGAAGTATTGCCTCTTAGACGTGACCAGGGGTGGTGTGTACTTGTCCCAGGTTACCAGGTTGGGGCTCGAGACAGTTCTGTGTTGTATTGTTAACAGGAAGCCCTACATATCGAACCCAGTCCTGGTTGCTGCGCTCTCCACCTGGCAGAAGGGTTACCTTTGCAACTACTAAGTCCCTATCTGGGGCCTCCTTCCCAGCCTGTGACTGCTCCCCCTTCGTCTCCCTGCCCTAAGGAGCTGGGGGCTCTCCTAAGAAGAAGCAAGTGAGGACAGGATCCCCAAGCTGACAGAGTGACCAACAGTGTCAGGAGCAGTGCAGAGATCAAGGAGGACAGAGACTGAAGTTTTGGGCAGGAAAAAGTTGCTAGAAAACTTGGTGAGGGTGGAGTGGAGACAGGATGTGGGGGGAGGGCACAGTGCATTGCATGAAGTGGGAGAGGGAAGGGAAATGGGGCAGTAGTTGGAGAAACAGGTTCAGGTCAAAGGTTCGTTTGATGATCCGGGAGACCAGGGTCTGGTTGTATTTAGAAGACCAAAGCCAAAGGGGAGTTAGACCTTAAAATACGATGGAGGTGGAAAGGGTGCAGGAGGGCAGGAGTTAAAGGTGAAGTACAGATGGGAGACCCTGGTGCCCATGACAGGGGGAAGGCGGGTAGGAGAGGGGGAGGAAGATCCTGGCAGCCCCTATGAAGGACTCATGGGAAATGGTCTCTGCACAGCTCCTGGGACACAGAGTCATAGGGGGGAGCAACTGCCAGAAGCAAAGCAGGCTCTGGTCACTCACATGCTGGGGGCTGTGGAGTCCGATCCACACGTCATCCTTGGAGCCTGACTGGCTGATGTATGTGGCCACCACGTCCCCTTCTGCCTCAGAGAGAATGGAGGCGAGATGGCCTCCCTTGTGTTGATAATGACACTTCACCTGTGGCAGGGACATCAGTGAGGCCTGTTACCCCCCTGCACGAGGACGCTGTTTGGCACTGGCATGGGGTCCTGCCCAGCCAGGCTGCAGCAGGAGCTGGGATGGCTTTGAGGGGAGAGAGCCCCCTCTCTGTGCCTCTTCCCAAGCCCCAGGGCCTGGCACCAGCCACATCACCTCTGCAGCCTCCCTACCCCACCACAGGGATGCTGGAACAACTGTATAGTGAGGGTGCTGCGAGTCATTGAACCAAGCTATAAACTCTGAATATAGTGGAAACCACTTCAAGCTCGGAGTGCACCTGCACCACCAGTACCTCTAGTTCCAGCATCTATGGCCAGGGACCAGTGGTGTCACCAAACCCCTTCAGCGTCCGCCCCTCCCAACTAACCCACAACACACCATGGATCCCTGAAAGGAGTCTTGTACCTCAGCCTTTGACCAGGTCATCTTTTCAGGGAAGAACCCATAGCAGTGGTCACGGTAGTACAGCCAGTCATTGAGACAAGACGGGGCCTCTACTCCTGATCCGAGAGAGGAGTTGGGATGGGGAGAGAGGACATTGCGGGGAGAGGCTGTTTAGGAGAAGAGAATGGATGCAGAGATGTCAGTTGTCATCATTCCAGCTTCTCCGGATCTCAAAAATCCTGTGAACTTTTGACTTCTCTCAGAACAGCCACTATCTCCTATCACATTCAGTGGGGCTGAAGCCACTCAGTTAAAACAGCGCCCACTCCCTCGCCCCCTTTGTCTGTGGCAGTGCGACTGTCCTAGTAAAAATTACCCCCATCTCCCTTCCCAAGAGGACAGGAGCTGGGCTGCCCTCAGGGATGATGGTCACCTCCTATCTTCTGTGCAGGGGCACTGGGGAACCTGACGGGGAGGGGTAGCAAGGGGGTTAAGTCAGAGTACACAAGGGACTGTAGGGTGAGGTGGGGCAGCACTGGGTGTCATGGGGACACTGGAGTATAGCAGAGGATGAAGGGACACCACACACCGGTTTGCCAACCTAGTGAGGAGGGCTTGAAACTAGGTCTAAAAGGGGCAGGTGACAGAATCCCACAGGTGACCTTAAAAGAAGGTTAAATGTTGGGGGAGGGGAAATGGAAAATTACAATGGGGTCACAGAAGCAACAAGAGGGGTAACTGTGTGGGAACCTGCTCTACATCTCAGATGTCTATACACAAATGCAAGGAGTATGGGACATAAACAGAAGAACAGGAAGTATTACTATCTATGCTAAATTATGACTTAATTGGCACCACAGGGACTTGGTGGGATAAATCTCCTGGCTGGACTATTGGTAGTGAGAGGTCTGGCTTGTTCAGGAAGGACAGGCAGAGAACAAAGGGAGGAGGTGCTGCGTTATACTCCAATAATATATTCACTTGTTCTGAGGTCCAGAAGGTGAGAAGCAGGCCAGCTGAAAGTCTCTGAGTAAAGATAAAAGGGGAAAAAAGAGGGGTGATATGCTAGGAGTCTACTATTGACAGAAATATCCAAAAGACAAGACAGTAATGGGAGGACTTCAACGTCCCAGATATCTGTTGGAAAAGTAATATGGCAAAACATAAAATTTTCATAATGTTCTTAGAATGTATTGGGACAAACTTCTTATTTCCAAAGCTGGAAAAAGTAACAAGGAGAACAGCCACATTAGACTTAGTTCTGACTAACATGGAGGAATTGGTTACAAATCTGCAGTCTGAAGTCAATTGGGTGAAAGGGATCATGAAATGACAGATTTCACGATTCTAAGGAAGGGAAGAGGTGAGAGCAACAAAATAAACAAAGTGAACTTCACAAAGCTGATTTTAACAAACTCAGAGATCTGATCGGTAAAGTCCCTTCAGGCGAAAATCTAAAGGAAAAATAAGTTCAGAAAAGCTGTCAGTTTCTCAAACTGACCATATTAAAGACAGAACAGCACATTATCCTGAAGCAAAGAAAAGATAGGAAGAACAATAAGAGGCCAGTATGACTCCATCAGGAGCTCTTCAATTACCTAAAAATCAACAAGGAACCCTACAAAAAGTGCAAACATGGATAAAAGTGAAGGAAGAGTACAAAAGATTAGCACAAACATGTAGGAACAAAATCGGAAAGGCTAAGGCACAAAGTGATTACACCAAGCAAGGGGCATAAAAGGCAATAAGGAGAGGTTCTATAAACACACTAGGAGCAAGAGAAACATGCAAAGAAGTGTAGGTCCATTATTTAGCTGGGAAGGAGAGCTGACATCAAGAAGGTGAAGGTGTTTAATGCCTATTTTGTTTCTGTCTTCACTAAAAAGGTAAATTGTGACAAGATACTTAACACAAGCAATATTATCAACAATGAGGAAGGAATGCAAGCCAAAATAGGGAAAGAACCGGATAAAGAATGTTTAGATAATTTGTTTCACATAGGCAGAGCTTAATGAAATTCATCCTAGGATACTTAAGGAACTAGCTAAAGAAATCTTGGAACCATTAGCAATTATCTTTGAGAAGTCCTGGAGGATGAGTGAGGTCCCAGAGGACTGGAGAAGGGAAAGCAATGTAACTATCTTTAAAAAGGGAACAATGAAGCTTGGGGAAATCATAGACCAGTAACCTAACTTTGATACCTGGAATGATACGGGAACAAATTATTTAAAAAATCAATTTGTAAGTATATAGAGGATCCTTGGGTTATAAGTAATCACCAATATGGAATTGTCAAGATCAGATTGACATGCCTTGTCATGCCAAGTCAACCTAATTTCCTTCTTTAACAGGGTTACTGGCTCCATGAGTGGGAGGAAGTGGTTAACTTCATATATCTTCATTTTAGTAATTGTTTTGACACAGTATCACATGACGTTTTCATAAGCAAACTATGGAGATGTGATCCAGGTGAAATTACTATAAGGCAGGTGCACAACTGGGTTGAAGAACCGTACTCAAAGAGTAGTTATCAATGCTTTCTTGTCAAACTAGGGGAACATATTTAGTGGGGTCCCTCAGGGGTCTGTCCTGGGTCTGGTACTATTCAACATTTGATTAATGACTTGGATAATGGAATGGAGAGTATGCTTATAAGTTTTGTGGATGACACCAAGCTGGGAGGGATTGCAAGCACTTTGGAGGACAGGATTAGAATTCAAAATGACCTTGACAAATTGAGGAATTGGTCTGAAATCACCAAGATGCAATTCAATAAAGACAGCTGCAAAGTACTACCCTTAGGAAAGAAGAGTCAAATGCACCAGTACAGAATGAGGACTAACTAGCTAGGCAGTAGCACTGCTGAAAAGGATCTCAAGGTTCTAGTGGGTCACAAATTGACTATGAGTCAACAATGTGATGCAGTTGAGACAGGGCCGGCTCCAGGAGTTTTGCAGCCCCAAGCAGCCAAAAAAAAAAAAAAAAGCCACGATTGCGATCTGCGGCAATTCAGCGGGAGGTCCTTCGCTCCGAGCGGGAGTAAGGGACCCTCTGCCGAATTGCCGCCGAATACCTGAAAGTGCCACCCCGCTCTGGAGTGGCCGCCCCAAGCACCTGCTTGATAAGCTAGTGTCTGGAGCCACCCTTGAGTTGAGAAGAGGCTGATATCACTCTGGGGTTCTGTGATGGGGTATACAAACCCCACACTGAGCAAGCAGATGTTAGGGAACTGCTACTCCACCACACCTGTAGGAAATGCTCCAACTGGAGGAGGAGTTCAAGGGCAGGGGAGCAGCTCATCTGGTGAAAGAGCAGGGAAGAGAGCAGACCTGTGACCTGCAGCTCCAGCAGAGGAAAGAGGAGATGAGGAAAAGGCAGAATCTCTCCCCACAACAGCTGCCCAAAGGTCCCCGGCTGAGGGAAGGGAGGACCTGTTACAGAGACAGCCTGAGAGGGGAGTATCCCCCCTCCCATGGGCTCTGAGTTTTGCTAATTCTCCTGCACTTGGCTTGGACGGCCCTAGAAGGGGAAGGCCCTAGGGCTGATCTGGCCCAGGAAGGGGGCCATACCGAAGGAGGAGGCAGTTGCCAACCCAAGAGAGGAAGAGCGCTACCTCATGCATGCAGCTGCCAGAAGGTCCCTACCTGGGGACAATCACGGGGGTGGGGATGGGAGGAAATGGCCCAGGGAGGACAGCTGTAAGCAGCTGTGGCTGTGAGACCACTGAGAGCCCTCAAAGGGTCCTGGGTCGGAGCCCAGTGGAGTGGGAGGGCCTGGGCTCCCCTGCCAACAAATGCCCAGTAAGTCATGGGCCTAAGCCCTGACCACTAGGGGACACTCCCTACACACCAACCCCCGAGCGAGGACTGTCACAGGTGTGTTAATGGGAGCGCTGTGTGTAAGACAGAGGAGGACATTGTCCTGCTCTGCTCTGCGCTGGCAAGGCCTCAGCTCGAGTTCTGTGTCCAGGCTGGTGCTGCACTTTCAGAAAGACGTGGATAAGATGGAGAGAGTCCAGAGGAGAGCAACAGAAATGATCAAAGGTTTAAAGAATCTGAGCTATGGGGAAAGGTTAAAAACAGGGAATGTTTAGTCCTGAGAAAAGAGACTGAGGGGGACCCGAGAACAATCTTCACGTATGTTAAGGGCTGTTATAGAGAGGATTGTGATCAATTGTTCTCCATGTCCACTGAAGGCAGGACAAGCAGCACTGGGTTTAATCTGCAACAAGGGAGAGTTAGGTCAGATATTAGGAGAAACTTTCTAATTCTCAGGGCAGGGAAGCTCTGGAACAGGCTCCCAGGGGAGGTTGTGGATTCCGCATCACTGGAGGGTTTTAAGGCCAGGTTGGACAAACACTTGTCAGGGATAATCTAGGTTTACTTGGTCCTGCCTTAGTATGGGGGGGCTGGACTAGGTGCCCTGTGGAGGCCCCTTCCAGCCCTACATTTCTATGATTCCTTGAGAGCTGAGACCCACAGAGGGAAGGGAATGCAGAGAGCTACTGACGATGGGTGGGGGAGGGATTAGCAGTATGTGGAGTAACTGCAGAGACTTGTGGGGCTAAGGAAGGAAGAGGTGCAACAGGAGAGAAATAGTCTTTGATCTCAGGATTTTTCTTTGGAGGGGAGAAAGAGGGAAGGTTTTGAAGTATCAAAATCAGAGGGATGAGGTTGACGAAGAGGCACCATTTTGAGCCTAATGAAAAAAGATGGACGTGACTCATTTGCGACATTATTGGCACATTCTGTTCCCTGGGTAGGATGGAACCCTGCACACAGAGGGGAAAGTCACTCCCTAGGCAGCAGCGGGAGATGGGGGAGGGTTTAACTCCCAGCCTATCTCTCACACTTAGCAGCGATAGGTCTCAGTGATTCTCTCTGCACTCAGAGCCAGGGGGAGCAGGAAGCAGCCTCTCTCCTCGGGCAGGTGCTGAGCTGCTGGCTGGGGTCTGGATTAATGGGTTTGGTGGAGAAGGGGCTCTGGGGACCCAGCTGTGGTGGCTTCTCCAATATGTCTTTAATGAGGCTAATGAGAAGCTTAGGGATAATGGTAGGATGTCAAATGGGAATGAGGATATGGAGGTAGATATTACCACATCCAAGGTAGAAGCCAAACTTGAACAGCTTAATGGGACAAAATCGGAGGGCCCAGATAATCTTCATCCAAGAATATTAAAGGAACTGGCACATGAAATTGCAAGCCCATTAGCAAGATTTTTAATGAATCAGTAAACTCAGTGGTTGTACCGTACGACTGGAGAATTGCTAACATAGTTCCTATTTTTAAGAAAGGGAAAAAGCATGATCTGAGTAACTATAGGCCTGTTAGTTTGACATCTGTAGTATGTAAGGTCTTGGGAAAAATTTTGAAGGAGAAAGTAGTTAATGACATTGAGGTCAATGGTAACTGGGACAAAATACAACACGGTTTTACAAAAGGTAGATCGTGCCAAACCAACCTGATCTCCTTCTTTGAGAATGTAACAGATTTTTTAGACAAAGGAAATGCAGTGGATCTAATTTACCTTTTCAGTAAGGCATTTGATCATGCCTTCCACATGGGGAATTTATTAGTTAATTGGAAAAGATGGGGATCAACCTATGAAATTGAAAAGTGGATAGGACTGGTTAAAGGGGAGACTCACAACGGTCGTACTGAAGGGTGAACTGTTCAGTGCTGGAAGGAGGTTATAGTGGAGTTCTCAGGGATCGGTTTTGGGACCAATCTTATTTAACCTTTTTATTACTGACCTTGGCACAAAAAGTGGGAATGTGCTAATAAGTTGCAGATGGCACACAAAGCGGGAGGTATTTGCCAATACAGAGAGGACCGGGCTATCATACAGGAAGATCTGGATGACCTTGTAAACTGGAGTAATAGTAATAGGATGAAATTTAATGAGTTGAAAGTGCAGGTCATGCATTAGGGATTAACAACAAGAATTTTAGTTATAAATTGGGGACATCAGCTGGAAGTACGGAGGAGGAAGACCTCGGAGTATTGGTTGATCACAGGATGACTATGAGCCACCAATGTGATATGGCCGTTAAAAAAGCTAATGCAGTTTTAGGATGCATCAGCGCAGTATTTCAGCAAAGATAAGGAGGTGTTAGTACCATTATACAAGGCACTGGTGAGATCTCGCTCTGGATACTGTGTGCAGTTCTGGTCTCCCCGTGTTTAAGAAGGATGAATTCAAACTGGAACAGGTTTTCAGAGATGGGCTACTAGGATGATCCTGAGAAATGGAAAAACCTGTCTTATGAAAGGAGACTCAAAGAGCTTGGCTGTGTTTAGGGCCTAACCAAAGAAAGGTTTGAGGGGGATACTGATTGCTCTTTATAATATTATTCAGAGGGGATAAATATTAGGAGGAGAGGAATTATTAAAGCTTAGTACCATGTGGACACAAAGAACAAATGGATATAAACTGGACACTAGGAAGTTTAGACTTGAATTAGCGAAGATTTTGGCATTAGAGAGTTGAAGGGTCTGGAACAGCCTTCCAAGGGAAGAAGTGGGGCATAAAAGTCGTATTTCAGTTTTAAGACTAAACTTGATAAGTTTAGATGGGGAATGTCTGATTGCGGGTAGCCTTAATTTTTGGCCAATTAACCTCTGGCCAATGATCTTTGATTAACTCTGCAGGTAACATGTCCAGTGGTCTTTTGCATATGCGTGGATGTAGATCTGGAATGGGATCTGATTACTACAGGAATTTTCTTTCCTGAGTGGCTGGCTGGTGAGGCTTGCCCAACATGCTCAGGTTTAGCTGATCGACCATATTTGAGGTGGGAAAAGGAATTTTCCTTCGGGGCAGATTGCCAGGCTCCTGGCAGGTTTTTCACCTTCCTCTGGCAGGCATGAGGCATGGGTCCTCTCGTCGCGCTGAGGTCTTTCAAGAACCACAATATTGAGAACTTCAATAACTCCAGCTTAGTTAGGTTTGTTCAGGGGCTGTGGGTGCGGTGAGATTCTGTGGCCTACAATTGTGCAGAAGGTCAGACTAGATGCTCTTAATGATCCTTCTCTGATCAATTAAAGCCTATGAGTCTATGATGTGGATGGGTTGGCCCTGAGTGAAATGAATTCATATCCCACGGAGAGCAAATACCACCTGGAGGGGCTCCAGTTTGGAGGGGGCAAGCAGGGTCTCAACCTGCCACTTGGAGGGGGTTAAAGATCAGGCAGCCGAGGAGGGCAGAGGCTGAAGGAGGCGACTGGCAGCCACACATCTTCTCACTTCCCGATCCTGTGAGAAACAGATAAGGGAGATGGGAGCCATGAGAGCCAGAAACCAGCCCCCCAAGAACACCCCCCCCCCCCATCCCTTGCGAGACATTTCACAGGGAAAGGCACTTTGTTACTGAGGCTGTTTGCTAAGGGGCCTGGCTGGGCTGGAAGGGCCCCGAGAGGGATCCCATCTCTGCCCTGAGGGACCCATCTTGAAGCCCATGTCCCTGGTTCCAAAAGGCCCTTCTGCCTCTAGTCCTCACTGAGCCATGCCCCAGGGACAGAACTGGGCACCCATCAGAGAGCCAGGTCCCAGCTCCTCAGTGGCTGGGATCTGCAAGCAGCATCTCCAGGGACTCCCCAGACCAGGGCTGCAGATGGGAAGGAGCTGGGGTCAGCAGGATGGCCAGGTCTCAGGCAACAGGGTCCCATTTGCAGGGCAAAGTGGTTCTCAGAAGGGCATATGGCATCTCCCACTCTCCCTTTCCCCCCAGTGCTGGTGCTGGCAGGTCCCCTCGGTAGCCACCTACATAGAACTTGGGGGGAGGGCACAGGTGGCAGGAGGGGAGATTTTGGAAGAGGCCCCAGTGCCACCAGGGTGGAGGCCAGTCTGTGCGCACGTGGCTAGAATGCCAGCTGCAGGTGCAGCACCTCTGCAATCATTCTCTGACTAGAGAGCTGGGTTAGTATTAGAAACATGGAGCCTCTCGTGTTATCACCCAGCACCTGGTACATGAAACATCCACTGACCCCATCCCCGGGGCCTTTCCCCACTAACAGGTGTTTGAATCACACTCAGATCTCCAGCTCCAGGGAGATTGTGTGTCTGAAAACCCAACACCATGTGATTGGGGCGGGGAGGGGTGATAGTTACTCAGCCCATGGTGGGGGTTGGGATCCCAGTTGCACCATGACGGGGAGAAGGGGTCGAATGGGAGAGCCGCCCTGCAGAGAGATGCTCCAGTAGGAACAGCACACACTGACTCTGATCTCACATGTCTGTGGTTTGGTTGCTTGTATCTGGGGCTAGTGAGACTGTTTAAAGGCCGGGCACAGCACAGACCCTGTGAATTCGTGACACCTGGTAACTTCCCTCATCTCATTTCCAAGCACCAGCTGACTCCTGCTGTGAATTTTATGCATAGATTGCAAGGCCGGGAGGGACCGTTGGGATCACCTGGTCTGACCCCCGTAAAACACAGGCCAGAGACCTGCCCCACAATAGTGCCTAGAGCGGAGCTGTTAGAAAAACATCCAGTGTCGGTTTTAAAATTGCTCGTGATGGAGAATCCACCACGACCCTGGGGAAGTTGTTCCAGTTACTCTCACTGGAAAAAATTTCTGCCTCATTTCCAGTCTGAATTTGTCTAGCTTCAGCTCCCAGGACTGGACTGTGTTACACCTTCGTCTGCTAGACTGGGGAGCCCATTGCTCAATATCTGTCCCCATGTAGGTATTTATAGACTGGAATCAAATCACCCCTTAACCTGTTCTTTGCTCAGCTGAACAGATTGAGCTCCCTGAGTCTAGCACTGTAAGGCAGGTTTTCTAATCCTTTAATCCTTCTTGTGGCTCTTCCCTGACCCCTCTCCAAATTATCAACATCCTTCTTGAACCGGGAACACCAGAACTGGCACAGGATTCCACCTGCGGTCACACCACTGCCAAACACAGAGGTAAAATAACCTCGCTGCTCCGACTTGAGACTCCCCTGGTTTTGAATCCCAGGTTTGCATTAGCCCTTTTGGCCGCAGCGTTGAGCTGGGAGCTCATGTTCAGCTGGTTACCCAGCCCCGCTCCCAAATCTTTTACACAGACCCTGCTTCCCAGGACAGAGGCCCCTATCCTGTAAGTCTGGCCTGTGTTCTGCGTTCCTAGGTGTCTGCACTTACGTTTAGCCATGATGATCCATATTGTTTGCTGCACCCAGTTTACCAGGAGATCCAGATCGCTCCCCACCACTGACCTGCCCTCGTCACTATTTACCATCCCCCCAACTCTGTGCCCCCTGCAAACTTAGCAGTGCTGGATTTATGTTTCCTTCCAGGTCGCTGATAACAATGTTAACTAGTGTAGGGCTGAGAACTGATCCCTGCAGGACCCCACTGGAAACAAACCCGCCCCATAGTTGGAATGTTTCACTGGGGACACCCAGAGCTGTGGGTCCCCGTGTTACTCCACAGCCGCAGCAAGGGTGAGCTTTGCTGGAGATTAGACTGTTTGTCAGCTCCCTGCCACGCAGGCCTCCACAGCTGTGGGGGCTTCTCACACCCTTCTTGCCCTCCCTGATCTGCTATAGGGGGTTCCCCCACCCCTCCTGCCTCCCTGCTCCGTCGGGGTGGGAGCTGGAAGGGCTTATGAAATATCCCTGGGGTGGGGGAGGGCCAAAGTGGGATGAGGGCCAGGGGCCAATCTGCAGGGGGTGATGTGCCAGGCCACACAAAGGGGGAGACACCCGGTTCAGTGCCAGCCAGGGAGGGTGGGGCCCTGGGCACTGATCCCTGGGACAGGACACTCAGCTCTGGTCCATGTGGGCGGAAGGGAGGGAGGCAGGGCTGTAGGGATGGAGAGCCAGTTAGACACTGTCCCAGGGCCCAGGCAGCTCACACAGGGCAAGTCCGGCCACCAGGCCCCATCCCAGGGCTTGGCTGCTACCAAGAGCCCAGCACCCAGTCCGGAAGGGACTCACCTGTCCGTTTGTCTGCATGTCTGTCTGTCTGTCTAGGTGGCTGTTCCAGAGCACTGGGTATTGGAGTTCAACCTGTGCTGGGCTCTTGGTACCCGGGGAGTTTATAGCCCAGCAGGAGGGAGGGCCCACGTAGGGGGGAGGGGGCAGGAGGAGGATGAATTTCGAAATGGGACCAGATGTGACAGTTTGAACCCAGTGACAACACAGATAAGAGATGACAATCTGCTGCTGCTTCTGCTCAGCTTTCTGCTGTCCCCTGAGATGCGCTGGTGTGGCTGGCAGGGCGAGCGTTGTTGCTGCTGAGTCACAGCCTGGCACTGGCAAGTGTGCGCTACTCTAAAACTACAGTTTATTAGATATTAAGAAGCAAACACACACACACACACTAGGTTTAAGACATCCCAGTCTGAGATGGTTTCCAGTCATCACCAGCTGGGCATCCAGCGGCTTTGTTTCATGTCTACCTAATGGGGAGTTTAGATGTCAGCTTCTTACCTGAATAAAAGCTTCCTCTGGCTGCTCCCAGGTATTTACTTTTACCTAATCTTTTCTCGCTAACTCTGACCAAGCACATAACCTCTAGTGACTCCCAGGGCTAAGCACAATCACCTCCACTGGGTCACCAATTCTCCTAATTTCAACAAACTGCTCATGATCTCCAAACATTTCTAGTATTTCTAGCGAGAACAACATGTCAGGGGCACCAAAAACCAAGGTCTCTATCCACTCACTCTCTTCCATAAAGTTCTGTCCTATCCTCCCATTCTGATGAACACACGGCAAGTATGCACCTGTCTGACCTTGTCTCACAGAGGCCTCAGGTTATTCCTAGCAACGTGACGCTTGGTTTTCAACTGGCAGTGGCTGAACATACAAAATGGCTGACTGCAGTGCTGTCAGTTCTGGGGTATATGCAGGGCTGTCAAATTCCAACACATGGAGCAGATTTCCTGTGCAGAGGGTGTGATGAGGGGGACACAGCAGCGGTTTGATTCCCTGCCTGAATGACCCCTGTCACCACCACCCCTTCCCTGAGCATCCAGCACTGAGCACCCTCCAAGCTCAGCACCCTCCACCTGCCCTGAGCCCCAAGCCCTGAGTGACTCTTGTGGCAGGAATTGGTCTCAAGTCACGTGCTGTAAATTGGGGTCTGTCTCCCTCTGGTTCACTTGTATTTGCAGATGACTGGTGTCTCCCATACTGGGGGAGCACAATCTAAAAGGGAGGGCACGTGGCTGCCGCACATGGTTCCTCCCCTGCCTGCCCCCATCCCAGGGCTGCCACGATCTTCCCGCTGTCTTCCTGCCTCATCTTATTGGAGGTGGAAGAGCTTCTGTCCTTCTGCTGTGCTGGCTCCTCTCTGGCACGTTTGTCTGCGCTCTCTGGCAGCTGGGCCTGGGCGACGAGTGGGAGGAAACTGCTTCTCCTGCAGCTGAAGCTGGCCACTCCCAGTCTCTGCTCTGGACAGCACAGCAGGGCCTGCAAGAGAGCCTGGCTGGGGAGGGGCAGCAGCAGTGGCCCCCTCCATGCCCAGGCTTGGTTTCTGGGAACAAGGGCTGGGCATGCTGGAGTTGGGGAGGCAGTTCTTGGCCCCTGTCTCCAGGAGTTTAGATTGGATGGGGGGTGGCCCATCACTGCAACGCCTCCCCCCAAGCCAGGCTGCCTTGCAGGCAGCTGCTGTGCTGTAGCAGTTCCAAAGAACAGCATCCTAGCAGCTGGCATGAAAAGGGGATCTGGTCCCGCCCCTTCCACTCCCTGCACTGGCCGGCATTTGACCCCACATGACCCCCCACGTATCACCTTTGCGGTGATGGGAGGTGTGTGACAACCCAAACCGTACAGTGATGTCGGCAGTCAGCCCCTTTGATGCCAGTGAAGTGATGGGCCTGTTACAGACCATGCTGGTAAAGAGCTAGTGACGTATATGTCCAGCCCAAAGTGTCTGGTTTCACTAGAGTAGAACTGACCCATCCCCATCAATTCTTCTGTCACCTGCTAATATCACCAGCTGTGATTATATGTTATCTTATAAGTCATTCATGAAGGTATTGAATGGGCTGCAATACCCTGCTACATACACCACTGGTGGATGATAATTTTCCAATGACAACTACCTTGTGAGATCCATCAGTTAGCCAGTTCTTATTTTATTTAGTATGAGCGGCATTGAAAACTATTTTGCGGTAGGTTTTTAATCAGAATATCCAGCAGGACTAAGCCAAATGCCTTACACAGTCTAAGTCTATCATGTCAACACAGTTACATTTATCAACCATTTCTGTAACCTCAGCAAAACCCCAGGCTGTTTGCCAGTAACTATGGTGCCATGCCTTGATTTTTCCTCATTGCAGCCTATATCAGATTTTCCATGATTTTCTCCATGATCAGTGTAATAATGCTGGTTCTGGCGGGACCCAACTGAGAGTACCAATTCAGGACCAATTGCTTAAACAGGGGAGTTACAGCCCAAGGCTGGGGTTTTTCCACCTCTAGGGCAAACCAAACCAGCCAGACAAAAGACTTCGGGGTCACCCCACTGGCTAACCGCAAGTCACACAAGCAATTTCCTTAGACACTCCAGTCTCCCAGTATCACCACCAGTCCCACACGTCCTGGGGATGAATGGTTATGAAAACCAACACCCCAGTAAAAGAAAAAGGTTCTCTCGATCCCAAAGGACCAAGCCCAGACCCAGGTCAATATGTTTATTAGAGAATATTTAAATAAGGATGATACACAGAGTTTGGCATGTCAGTCATTAGTCATCGGGGGCAACATACAGAGTATGGGGGGACGCTGGTATTTGGTTATGGGTTAGCATATAGTACATACAGTCTGTAATGTCCCCAATGCGGGTGTACGGTGGGTGGGGTCAAAGTATAGTAGTAGGGAGCAGTGAGGTACATCGCTCATCTAATGGGTTACACATAGTCATGATTAGAGCAAGCAGGCCGGGTAATGGGACAGGGTGACCCTCACGAGGTGGAATCCAGATCGGTGGGTTCAGGACTCAGGGGATGTAGTTTAGGGGGTTTGTAAGGGTTTTCCCCTCCCCCCCGTGGGTGCGTGGAGCCACATCGGCTCACTCCTAGTACTGGCGGTGGCCGGTGATGTGTTCGGTTAGATGTCCCTGGAACCGGATAGTGTCCGAGACCATCAAACGTGGAGTCGCGCATAGCGACGGCCCACCCCACAGGCCCTAAGTACACGTTCGTTACAGGGGTCCAGGCGCCTAGCGCCCCCGACGATCAGGGCGTCGGTGTAAATCACGGTGTAGTTTGCCGCATAAATACACATCAGATCTTACCCACAAATCACGCTGTTGCCAATCCTTTAGAATCTAAAATCTAAAGGTTTATTCATAAAAGGAAAAAGATAGAGATGAGAGCTAGAATTGGTTAAACTGGAATCAATTACATACAGTAATGGCAAAGTCCTTAGTTCAGGCTTGTAGCAGTGATGAAGTAAACTGCAGGTTTAAATCCAGTCTCTGGAGAACATCCCCCGCTGGGATGGGTCATCAGTCCTTTGTGCAGAGCTTCAGATTGTAGCAGCAAAGTCCCTCCAGAGGTAGAAGAAGCAGGATTGAAGACAAAATGGAGATGAGGCCTTCGCCTTATATAGACTTTTCCAGGTGTAAGAACACTCCTTTGTTCCTACTGTGGAAAGTTACAGCAAAATGGAGTTTGCAGTCACATGGGCCAGTTTCTGCTCACTCCAGTGAGTCACAGGGCGTATCCGCCTTCCTCTCAATGGGTCACTTGTGTAGGTGATGGTCCTTAATGGGCCATCAAGCAGGCTAAGCAGAGCTGACACCAACTTGTCTGGAATCTTTCCCAGTAACCCAGCACAAGTTTGAAATAGGCAGCATACAGCCAATACTCATAACTTCAACTACAAAATGATACAGACATACAGACAGCATAATCATAACCAGAAACCTGTAACCTGGTCTTAGACACCTTATATGACCCCCTTTACATAAGATTTGGTGCCACTACAGGACCTTGGTTGCAACCATGTTCTATATGATCCCAGATTATATCAATAAAGTGACAATCAGTCTGAAGCTAACTGGTCTCTAGTTCCCCAGGTTATCCCATTTCCATTCTTAATCATTGGTACAACATTCTCTTTCCTCCAGTTCTCCAAAAGTTCCCAGTGTTTCAACATTTTATAAAAATCAACATTAGTGCTTCCAACCACTGCTCAGTCACATCTTTTAATACTATTAGGTGCCAATTATCCAGTCCTGCTCAATTAAAAATGATTCTCTTTGATAGCTGCTATTTAACACTATATCGCAAAGTAGCAACTATTTCTATAGCTCCATAAGAGAAGAGTATATCTGGGTTCTGATTGGCTGAGATAATTCCACCCAGCAGGCTGGTATGTGATGTCAGTGCGGTGCCTTTGGCTAACAAAGGGAACATGGGAAAGTTCCCATCCCACAGGTCAGGTGCTATAACATTCTGCTGCCCAGGGTTTCTGCCAAAAACCTTTTCCTCTCCAAACATTTGCTCAAGCTCAGGCTCTGGTTCTGCGTGGAGCTGTGGTTCATTGCCGGCTCTGCAGCACTCAGATTTCCCTGCAGTGCAATAGAAATTCCCTGTCCCCCGCATTGTGTTACAGGGCAAATGTCACCCGCCCTCATCGCTCATAACAATAAGGGATCGATTCACAATATAGCACCTCTGGGAGCCCCTGAGGAGACTGGAGTGTCCTGGTTAGTGATGGGAACAGCGCAAGGCCTCCAGAGGTCGGGAGCTGATTGAATTATTCAGACATGAGAGGCCCTGCAACAGGCATTGATGGCTCTGAAGGCCAATCTTTTCCTGGCCAGGTTCAAGGACCATCCATCCATACTCATGCTGCTCCACAGCACCAGGTACGACTGACCAGAGGGTCCTGCTGTCCCACCTCCCAGATGCAGCAGTGGGCAGGGGCATTTCACAGAGATGGCTTCAGCCACCCCTCTCAGGCAGCACCCACAGACCTGTGACAGGCACCAGCTCCTGCCCTCTCAGTGCCCCAAATCTCCTCTAGAACATCCCGCAGGGATCCAGCCTCTCTCCATCCTACTCAGCACTCACCCTACACTGCTAGGAATACGGACCGAAGGGCTAGACTCTGAGCTCTCCTGCACAGACCATTTTGGCCCATTACGAGGTGACAGTTGCTGCCACAATTGCAATTTCCTTTATAATCTAATAGTTCTGGTGTGTTAGGACCCAGCCCTGAGTGAGCAACTTACCCAGCCTACAATGAGCTGAGATAACAAAGTGCCGGCTCATTGCCTCTGGGCAGGGGGCGGAGGAGCTCGCTGCTCTCTGCGGTAACCAGGTTCCTCTGACTCTCTCTGAGGCAGGACACAGCTCAGTATGGTGGTCTTTGCATTAGGCTTCACTGGCTGCTGCTGAGTCAGGTGAGGCCATTACTGGCTTCTGTCTGTATGTTTAGTTGTGACTTTAAATAACCTTTTAAGGACAAGGGCTTAGGAAAGGCACCTTTTCTACCAGTCGTATAAATCCAGAGACAGAAACAAACATGTAACAGGAGAGGACATGGCAGGGCAGGGCTACAGAGTGATCTGGTTGTCTGACCTGAGACAAGTCCACGGGGCCTGATTCTCAGGGGCTGACCACTCAGCACTCCTGCCCCTTTATGGGGTCCCCAGCTGAGGACCCTCATACTGGGGCCCTGTTGTAAATCTTGGTCAAAGAACATAGAGCAGCTGCTTTCAGAGCCAGAGACCTGAGGAAATGCTTGCAGAGGAGAAGTTTTTTGGCAGAAATCTTGGGGCAGCAGGATGTTACAGCACCTGAGCACTGGGATGGAAACGTTCGTTAGTTGTAGGGACAGCATGGGTGTCCTGAGCTGCCTGCTGGGTGGAATTATCTCAACTAATCTGAGCCCAGAGTTCCTGTACAGTCACTGATTCAGGTCTCAGACCATCACCCACTGCACCTTGGGTTCTCTGGCCTGTACTATACAGAAGGTCAAACAATGGTCCCTTCTGACTTTGGAATTTATGACTCCATGACATGATACATGTCAGCACTCTAAGGGATTTGGCTTAGTCTCACTTGAAAATCTGATTTAAAAATGAACTACACAAAATCAGTGTAGCCCCTATTAAATACATTCAGAATTGGCTAACTGATAGATCTCACAAAGTAATGGTCAATGGGGACTCCTGATCCAGCAGGGAGTCTTGTATGGATCAGTTCTCAGCTCAGTGCCATACAGTCTTTATCAATGATCTGGTGGGGATGGGTCAGTTCTACAGATCTACCCTAGTGAAACCAGATGCTCTGGGCTGGACTCAGAACTCACTGGTGGGGTCTCTGGCCCATGTGACGCAGGAGATCAGACTAGATGATCACAATGGTCCCTTCTGGCTTTAACATCTGTGAAAATCAAGGCTCTCAGCGAGCCCCAGGCCCCTCACAGGCCTTTGGTTCAGCAATGTTGAGCCTGTGCCCAAGTCCTTGGATAACAGACCCTGAGTCTACAGCCTTTTCCTCAGCACGGTCTGTAACAGGCAGCCCAAATTCATCACTTGTTTGCGCCACAGGGGGCGATGGGCTGACACAACAAAGATTTAACTCACTTTGCCATCCTCACCCTTCTGTCCCTACACACACACTTTGTGTTTTACTGTGTTAAGATGCACATTGTTTGATTGTGCCCCAGATACCAAGCAGCTCAGATCACTGTGTAGCCCTGCGCTGTCTGCTCCTGTTACAGGTTTCTTTCTGTCTCTGTAGTTATATCCCTAGTAGAAAAGGTGCCTTTCCTAAACTCTTGTGCGTCAATGATTATTTAAAGCCACAACTAAACATAAAGACAGAAGCCAGTAGTTGCCTCACTCTGCACAGCAGCAGCTGGCCAAGCCTAACGCAAAGGCCAAGCCATACAGAGCTGTCTCAGGCCACAGGAAGAGTCAAAGGAACCTGGTTACCCCAGAGAGCAGCAAGCTCCTCTGTCCCCTGCCAAGCGGCAATGAGCCAGCACTTTGTTATCTCAGCTCATTGTAGGATGCGTAAGTTGCTCACTCAGGGCTGGGTCCTGATGCACCAGAACTGTTAGATTACAAAGGAAACTGCAGTTGTGGCAGCAACTGTCACGTCTTAATGGGCCCAAATGGCGTATTCTTAGCAGTGTGATGTGGATGCTGAGCAGGACAGGGAAAGGCTGGCTCCCTGCTGGATGTACTAGAGGACATGTGGGATGCTTGGGGGGCAAGAGCTAGTTGGTGCCCATCACAGGTCTGTGGGTGCTGCCTGAGACGAGCGGCTGAAGCCATCTCAGCACAATCCCTCTACTCCCCCTACTACATTTGGGAGGTGGGACAGCAGGACCCTCTGGTCAGTCGTACCTGGGGCTGGGGAGCAGCATTCCTGGCCCTGGAGCCTGGCCAGGGAGAGATCGGCCCTCAGAGCTCCCAGTGCCATGTGGCAGGGGCCTGGCCTGTCTGGATAGTTCAATCAGCTTCTGACCTCTGAGGGCCTTGGGCTGTTCCCATCACTAACCAGGGCATCTCTGTCTCCTCAGCGGCTCCTACAGGTGCTATGTCGCGAATTGATTCCTTGGGGTTACGAGTGACGAGAGTGGGTGACATTTGTCCTGTTACACAAACTGGGAGTCAGAGAAATCTGAGTGTCAAACAGCTGGCAAATGAACCACAGCTCCATGCAGGGCCTGAGCCTGAGCAAGTGTTTGGGGAGGAAAAGGTTTTCGGCAGAAACCCTGGGGCAGCAGGATGCTACAGCACCTCACCCCTGTGACGAGAACTTTCCTATGTCCCGTTTGTTACTGGTTTGCACCACACTGATGTCAAGAACCACCCTGCCAGATGCAATTGTCTCAGCCAATCAGAGCCTAGATATACTCATCTCTAGGATCTGTTCCCCAGTATGGTCTGTAACAGGCAGCCCAGGCTCATTGCTCCGTTCTTACCACAGGGGCTGACTGGTGCCATCATGGTACGGTTTGGGTTGTCACCCCCCCCGACCCCCATTCCCCAGCTCCCATTGTTGTCAGCAAGTACAAGTGAACTGGGGTACGGGGGAGACTCCAATTTACAGCTCAAGGCATGAGACTGATGCCTGCGCAAGAGCTTTCCTGCACTCAGGACTGTGGGCGCCGATCAGGTGTGGGAGGTTGAGTGAGATTTTCCCCCAGGCCTTTCATTTCCAGAACCAGTCCCTGTTCTGAGAAGCCCAAGTGTGACACAGTCGGAATTTTTCATAACATTTTTTATGAATACCGTGTGTGCCTCAGTTTCCCCTATGTGCAGCATGTTTAAGTGCGGGGGGGGGGTCACTCTTTGCAGAGATCCAGGTGTGACCAACACCTGACTGTCTGGGACCTGGGCCCCATTCCCATGGAGAGTCTGAGAAGAGAATGGTCACTCCAATTGCCTGGACCTTTGGTACCTAGCAACTAACATTCATGGACAGCCGCCCCTCTGCAGGAAGCCAGCCGGGTGTGACTAGCTGGAGAACAAAGGACTAAGGAGGGGCCAGGTGGGGTTCTTAAGTGTGGGTGCTGGAAGCAGCGAGATGCTTCTGGACTGGGACTCGAGGAGGGGGTCACAGGGCTCTGGATTCACTCAGATGGACTTGGTTGTCACTCTCCACGGTAACTAAGGACTTTCTACGCTGTGTTCCAGACATCTAATAAACCCTCCTGCTGTTACCCCGCTG
The DNA here is from genome assembly GCF_003597395.2 of Chelonoidis abingdonii. NCBI lineage: Eukaryota > Metazoa > Chordata > Testudines > Testudinidae > Chelonoidis > Chelonoidis abingdonii. The sequence continues at coordinate 10,131,486 of NC_133769.1, forward strand.
GCTGAGAGTCACTCAGGAGTAAGAAAACTAGGAGTGCCTGGCTCCCTTTGCATGTTCAGCTCACATCAGGTGTCCAGTCCAGGTGGACTTGCTGCAGGGAGCTTATGCTGTGAAGCAGAGGTGCTGAAGGCTCTGAGAGTTGGTCCCAGGGGATGGGGAAGCCAAGGGACCGGGGCAGCTCCAGGCACCAGCACGCCAAGCACGTGCTTGGGGAAGCAAAATGCCTAGAGCCGACCCTGCAAGGCGCTTACCCCTGTGAGAGAGTGTGGCCCTAAGGGGGCTGACACAGTGAAGGGGTTCCTCCCAGGGACTGTTCCCGAGCTGTTTGAGATCCGTGACAGCATGGATCCAGGACACCATGGCCTGCACCTCTAATCTGACCCAGGCTGAGGAGCAGGACCTAATGCAGTAGCAAGGGCTGGAAGGGTTGGGGGTTCGGGCATGCTCATGGGGTGCAGAGAGCTGCTGCCGGAGTGCGGCATGTGTCACACAAGGGGCTGCCACCTTCCCTTGGTGCTGAGAGCACAGAGCACAGGCCAGGGGACTCGGTGGCAGGCAGTAGCCCAGGCTTGGACCTACACCAGCAGAGAGCTGTGAGCCCCCCAAGGCTGCGGGGCAGGAGGTGACACAACCTGTCCCTGGTGTGGATGCCCCCTGCAATGTGATAGGGGCCTCAGAGGGTCACTTAACTGCCCACATTCCTGTTTTCTCCCCAGATTCCCCACACATCTTCTCCCTCACCCACCCTAGGGAAATTCATCCCATAGACCCCTATATGGGCTCCCGCTTGCTTCCTGGCACAGAGAAGAAGAGTCTCAGGGGGAACTATAGAATTTTAGACTCACAGGAATGGAAGAGACCTTGATAGGTCTTCTAGCCCAGTCCCTTGCACTCAAGGCAGGACTAATTATCTAGGCCATCCCTGACAGGGGTTTGTCCAATCTGCTGCTAAATATATTCAATGACGGAGATTCCACAACCTCCCTAGGCAATTTATTCCAGTGTTTAACCACCCTGACAGTTAGGAAGTTTTTCCTAATATCCAACCTAAAGCTCCCTTGCTGCAATTTATGCCCATAGCTTCTTGTCCAATCCTCAGAGATTAAGGACAATCATTTTCTCTCTCCTCCTTGTAACAATCATTTACGTTCTTGAAAACTGTTCTCATGTTCCCTCTCAGACTAGTCCTTCTCCAGACTAAATAAACCCAATTTTTTCAATCTTCCCTCATAGGTCATGTTTTCTATATCTTTAATCATTTTTGTTCCTCTTCTCCAGTTGAGGCCTAATCAGCGCGAACTAGAACAGAAGAATCACTTCTTGTGTCTTGCTTTGAACACTCCTGCTAATACAGCCCAGAATGATGTTTACTTTTCTTGCAACAGTGTTAAACTGTTGACTCATATTTAGCCTGTGGTCCACCATGACACCCAGATCCTTTTCCGCAGTGCTCCTTCCTAGGCAATCATTTCCCGTTTTGTATGTGTGCAACTGATTGTTCCTTCCTAAGTGCAGCACTTTGTATTTGTCCATACTGAATTTCATCCTGTTTACTTTAGATCATTTCTGCAGTTTGTGCAGATCATTTTGAATTTTAATTCTAGCCTCCAAAGCATTTGCAACCCGTCCCACCTTGGTATAATCTGCAGACTTCAGCGTACTCTCTATACCATTATCTAAATTATTGATGAAGATATTGAGCAAAACTCAATCCAGAACTGATCCCTGCGGGACTGCACACGTTATGCCCTTCCAGCTTGACTGTGAATCACGGATAACTACGCTCTGGGAATGATTTTCCAACCAGTTATGCACCCACCTTATAGTAGCTCCATCTAGGTTGTATTTCCCTAGTTTGTTTATAAGAAGGTCATGTGAGACAGTATCAAAAGTCTTACTAAAGTCAACTTATACCACATCTACCGCTTCCCCCATCCAAAAAGCTTTTTACCCTCTCAAAGAAAGCTATTAAGTTGGTTTTACATGTTGACCGTTACTTATCAGCTTATTATCTTTTAGATGAGGCAAATTGATTGCTTAATTATTTGCTCCATTACATTTCCAAATACTGAAGTTAAGCTGATTGGTCTGTAATTCCCTGCGTTGTCCTTATTTCCCTTTTTATAGATATGTGCCATTCCATATTCTTTATGAAAATATGCTTATGATATGAATAGGACATAACTGAGATATACTTCATGCAAGATGGACTATGGGAGATATCATTGGAAAGGGTATGATTTACTGATTGTGATTATCCAGTTCATGTGCCTGCATCATTTCTATATCTGAAGTTAGGAATATTGACTATGTGTCTGTATTTCAACTATGCTACTTTGGGTGAAGCTAACACTTCAGGTACAACAATGGAAAAGCCAGACAGGGCGGATGGCCCAATAGCGAGAACAATGGACTGTGAAAAGCTTGGCCTTCCTGTGGACACTCCATACTGCCCCTGACTCATGGATCTTATGTGACCCTATGGAATCATGTAGTCTTGTCACCTGATACTAAAAATTACCTGGGACTTCGTGTAACTTTCCACTGGAAGGGACGGGGAGGTCAAGTTCGGGAAACAAAGGATTCTCGCCTTATATAAATCCTATTGAAGAGTGGGGAGGAAGGCAAACTTGACTCCTCCTCACCATAGCCCGTCTGCCCAAGAAGAAACTCTGAAGGCAAGGGGGGGAGTCCAGACTGAGAAAGGGGTCTAGTCTGAAATGGAATATAACTGGAACTCTGAACCACAGAAACTTTGCAAACTGAGTGCAACAATATCTAGGGTGAGAAATACTATTTGTAACCAATTTCTTTAGTGAAACGAGCTTAGTTTGCATGTTTGATTTCATTTGATTAGTTATCTCCTTTGTTCTGTTTGTTACCCCTTTTACCACTTAAAATCTGCCTTTTATAGTTATTAAAATTTGTTTTGTTTATTATTAAACCCAGTTTCTGTAATTTTTCTAATAGAGAGGACAGAAGTTTGCACCCCTCACTCCACATTGAGGGAGGATGTGAATTTGATGATATATCTTTGGGTCTGCACTCCAAGGGAGGTGGACATCTGAGTGCTGGAGCAATTCCCTTAAGCTGAGTCTGCCCAGAGCTGATCTGCAGCTGGGCGGGGCCCTTCTTGTGTGTGTGTGTTAGTGGAGGTTTAAGAGCCTGGCTCAGCAAGACAGGTTAAAGGGGGCCCATGGCGGCAGAACAGGTAGACTCGGTGGTATCCCAGGACATCAGGCGGCTTCCCAAGGGGTCCAACCCATCACAACAGATGGGCCTCTATTTGCCCTTTTCCAGCCCTCTGGAATCTCTCATGTCTTCCATGACTTTTCAGAGATAATCGCTAATGGCTCAGATGTCTCCTCAGTCAGCTCCTTGAGTGTTCTAGGATGTATTTCATCAGGTGACATGAAGACACAACTTGTCTAAGTAATGTTAACCTTCTTGTTTCCTGATGTTAGCCTCTGATCTGCCCTCATTCTCACTATGTTAGACATCCAATCGCTACTAACCTTTTTAGAGAAAACTGAACAAAAAAGTCATTTAACACTTCTACCATTTCCACATTTTCTGTTATTATTCCTCCCCCCCTCATCATTGAGTAATGAGCCTTTGTCTTCCTCTTCCTTCTAAAGTATTTATAGAACGTTTTCTTGCTACCCTTTATGTCTCTAAGTGGTTTAATTTTGTTTTGCACCTTGGCTTTTCTAATTTTTCCCTTACATACTTGTGTTGTTTGTAATTTGACCTGGTTTCCACTTTTTGTAGGCCTCTTTTTTGAATTTCAGGTCACTGAAGAGCTCCTGGTGAAGCCAGAGTGGTCTCTTGCCACACTTCCTGTCTTTCCTACGCAGTGGGATAATTTGCTCTTGTTCTCTTAATAATGTCTCTTTGAAAAACTGCCAACTTTTTTGATCTGTTTTTCCTCTTACACTTGCTTCCCATGGGATCTAACCTAAGAACTCTCTGATTTCGCTAAAGTCTGCCTTCATGAAATCCATTGTCTTTATTGTGCTGTTTTCCCTCCTACAATTCCTTAAATCATGAACTCTACCATTTCATGATCACTTTCACATAAGCTTCCTTCCACTTTAAAATTCTCAACCAGTTCCTTCCTATTTGTCAAAAACTAGAACAGCCTTTCCTCTAGTAGCTTTCTCCACCTTCCGAATTAAAAAGTTGTCTCCAATATATTCCAAGAGCTTGGGTAATCTGTGCCCTGCTGTATTGTTTTCCCAACAGATGTCTGGGTAGTTGAAGTCCCCCATCATCACTAAGTCCCGTGCTTTGGATGAGCCTCATCCACCTCTTCTTCCTGGTTAGGTGGTCTGGAGTAGATCCCTACCATGGCATCACCCTTGTTTTTTACCACTTTTATCCTTACCCAGAGACTTGCAACCAGTCTATCTCCTATTTCCATATAAATCTGAGTCCAAGTGTATATATTTTTTAATATATAAGGCAACACCTCCTCCCTTTTTCCCTGCCAGTCCTTCCTGAGCAAGCTGAATCCTTCTATACCAATATTCCAGTCATGCGTATTATCCCACCAAGTCTCTGTGATGCCAACTATCTCAGAGTTGTGTTTATTAACTAGCATGTTAAGTTCTTCCTTCTTATTACCCATACTTCTCGCATTTGTATACAGAGAGCTAAGATACTGATTGGATTTCCCCCCATGTTTTCTCTGTTCTCTCCTTATCCCTGCTATAATGGCCCATTCTCCCCCCCTCCCCCCCGATTCCAACCTTTATCTGAAGTCTCCATGACTTGGGCTTACCTGTGGGCTTTTTTCATCTGTACCCATCAAAGCAGTTTAAACCCTTCTCACTAGATGAGCCAGTCTGTATCCAAATATGCTCTTTTGCTTCCTTGATCGCTAGACCCCATCTCTGCTTAGCAGTCCTTCCTCCTGGAACAAACTCACGTTCTTTCTGTTTCTGGCCCAGCTTGTTTTTGGTCTGCCAAGTGGTCACTTGTGGTCTCCGGGGATCCAGTCACTGAAGCAGGTTGTCCACCTATTGTCTTGCTTGTGAACTACATGACCCACCCATCTTCGTTTTACATTTTACATCGCCTGCACTATATCATTCACCTCTGTAGGCCTTCTGCCCTCATCATTCAGTATATGATCATGGAGAGAGACCTTACACATTTGCCTTTCCATTACTCTCTGGGTGACAGCAATTTTTTTTTTCCTCTGCTTTTGTGATTCACCAGCTTTCCACTCCATATATAATTGCTGGCAGAACAGTGGAGTTAAACAGTTCTTTCTTTTCTTCATGGGCAGTTCATCATCTATTAGAGACATCTTTATTTTGTTGAAACATCTCTACCCTACCTTTCTCCTCCTCCTGCATTCCCCTTCGAATGAGTTGTCTCTGTTCAGCTGCTGACCCAGATAAACATATATGTCACACTCCTCAATTACTTTCCCCTTTACAGCTATGATTCCCGCTGCACAATGCTCATATTTCATACAGATCATGCCATGGACATATCACATGAAAGGACATGATCTGCTGAATCCCATCGTTCTGTCCAAAGATGTATATCATTAGTGTGAGTGAAGGTATGAGATTTTGCTGTATGGCTGTCACTGAAATATGTTGTAAGTTTGAGTCACTATTACTGGTTTCCCAATGACAACAAGGTTGGCGATCCCTTCCCAGGAGGGTGTTAAGCAACCAGTAATCAGTGAGGGTGTTGTATACAAGGGCTCTTACAATGCTCTAAGAGGGCTGTGCAAGCATCACACAATAGGGGATTGCTCAGCTCCATGACACAGCAAATCCCACCAGGACATGTCTGGGCTCATGTTTTCCAGGCACATGGACTCAGGATAAAATAGAGACAGCGGCATCATGCGTTTGCCTTTCTCCTCCCCCATCTACACTGGAAGCAACAAGATCACTGGGAAGACAAAGACTTGAACTGAGGAGACTGATCCCAGGCTTAAAGGAGAAGGCAGAGTATTAAAATCTATAACTTACCTGCAACGTCCAGTGAGGAGAGAAACATTGCTTGATACAAATACTGCCTAGTAAAGGTGTAAGATATAAACTGTGTGCTTACATTTTATTTTCTTTGGCAACTATCTCTGACCTTTGTTGCCTACCACTTATAATTAAGGCTAAATTTTATCACAGATTTTTTTAGTAAAAGTCATGGCCAGGTCACGGGCAATAAGCAAAAATTCATGGCCCCATGACCTGTCCCTGACTTTCACTAAAAATATCGCTGACAAGATGGGTAGGTGGGTTCAGCACCCACTGCCACTGAGGCTCCTGGGTCCCCCACTGCTGCAGTGCCTGGGAGCTCCAGGATCCCTGTGCTCATGGGGCTGGGCTCCTGCAGAGTCCCCTCATCCCCTGTGCAGCTGGTATCTGTGGGGAGCCCCCAATGCCCATTTCATCTTGGAAGCTGCGGGGGTCCCTTGCTCTTTGTGGCGACTGAATAACTACAGGGTCCACCAGCCCCCCGCTATGGCTGGACAGCTGCAGGGTCCACCAGCAGGCTTCTGACCAGGGAAATACGGAATATTCCAGAGGTGCAAAGCTGGTGGCTCATGATGTTTGCTGGTGCCCTTCTCTGTGTGATTTGTGAGTGGCTCAGGGAGCATTCACGCAATCTAGCTGGGGGTGGGACTCCACCTGCTGTTGTGTTAAGTGATAACATCACCTGGAGGAGTATATTGCGTGTCACTATCAAAGCATTGTGAGAAGCAGCTCTGGCTGGAGAGTTAAGGGGGCACAGCAGTACCCCAGTTCCAGGTTGTACCCTAGGGATCCCATCACGGTGGATTCTTCACCACTATGCTGGGTTGGTTGGGAGTAGGGGTGGAGCATTGCCGGTTTCCAGAAGAAACCAGCAGCTAGTGTCCTCCCTGTGACAAAGCCATATCCTCCTCTGCCAATGGCCTGACAACCATTGGATCATGTTCATCTGCTCTCTGCTAAACTGATAATCCCATTGTTAAACATTTGTTCCATATATAGATATTTAGAAACTGTAATCAAGTCACCCATTAACTTTCTCTTTGTTAAATGAAATAGCTAAAACTCCCAGAGGTCTATCAATCTATGGCACTTTTTCTAATCCTTTAATCTTTCTAGTGTCTCTTCTCTGAACCTTCTCCAATTCATCAACATCCTCCTTTATTGCGAACATCAGAATTGGACCCAGGATTCCAGCAGCATCACACCAGGGCCAAATACAGAGGTAAAATAACCTCTCTACTCCTGCTTCAGAATTATTAGAATAGGCATTTTGGCCACTGCATCGCACCGGGAGCTCATGTTAAGCTGATTATCACCCATGACCCCCAAATCCCTATTAGAGTCACTGCTTCCCAAGAGAGAGTTCCCCATCCTGTAACTATGGCTGACATTCTTTGTTCCTCATCCCTAGAGATCACAATAGCTGGAGATGGGGCTGTGACTGTGGGTGGCCAGTGATCTGGGGTGGTTCTGAAAATTCTTTCTCAGGCCTTGTCTACACTGCGGAGTTCTGCCAGCAAAAGTTTTGTTAACAATCAAAAAGCGGTATAAGAAAATCAGTATTGTATGTGCACAATACACACCCTTTGTTGGCAGAGCGCACCCACACTTAGCTGGTAATGGGCATCCATACAAGCTGGGAACGCCCTCTGGAGCACCTGGCTTGGAATTGGAAAAGGTTCAGAAAAGAGCAACAAAAATGATTAGGAGTATGGAACAGCTTTTGTATGAGGCGCGATTAATAAGACTGGGACTTTTCAGTTTGGAAAAGAGACAACTAAGGAGGCATATGGTTGAGAGCTATAAAATCATGACTGTTGTGGAGAAAGCAAATAAAGACGTGTTATTTATTCATTCTAATAACACAAGCACTAGGGGGTCACCAAATGAAATTAATAGGCAGCAGGTTTAAAACAAAAAAAGAAGTATTTTTTCACATATTATAGTCAACCTGTGGAACTCCTTGCTAGAGGATGTTGTGAAGGTCAAGACCATAACAGAGTTCAGAAAAACACTAGATAAATGCATGGAGGACAGGTCCATCAATGGCTGTTATCCAGGATGGACAGGGATGGTGTCCCTAGCCTCTGTTTGCCATTATCTGGCAATGAGCAACAGGGGATGGATCACTTGATGATTTCCTGTTCTGTTCATTCCCTCTGAGCACCTGACATTGGCCACCATCAGAAGACAGGATACTGGGCTAGATAGACATTTGGTCTGTCCCAGTCTGGCCATTCTTATGGTCTTATGTTCGTATCATTTGGAAAAGTATCTGTGGGAGTGAAGTGAGCGGGACAGTGAGAACTCCAGGAAAGGAATGCATGGGCTGAGTTTGATGAGGGCATGGGAAAGAGTGGTGAATGTGATAAAGGGGAATACGGACACACACCTGCTCAGTCAGAGCGTTCTGAGGGACTTCAAGATCTCAGTTCGCACCCCCATAGCTTTAATCATACTCAGTAGTGTCCTTAATGAAGGCCTTATTTTCTTTTCTGTCCTGCCTTTTGATTGCCCTCTGTGCCATGTGTTCTGACTTTTCTGCATCTCAGTATTGCAGCAGCTCACAGAACATGTCCTCCTTTCTCCATCTCAGCACTGAAATTCCTATGGCTGGAGCACAACTGGAACTGCATAGCCTCCTCTCCCCAAACACTGAGCAGATCCAGCTGCTCGGCAGTGGTAGAAGTGGGAGATCATTTGCTGCTTGGAGCCACCATGGTAAACTGGGAAGATGTGATGTGAGCTCTCCATGCCAAGCAAACAGGAAGTGGAATTTCAAAAATTCTAGGGACATTAAAGGGGGAGGGGCAGATGATTGTTTACCTGGTTTCAGGGCAGTGGAGTTGGAACTGGTGACCAGAGGGGTCAGGGTGGACATTGTGGGACACCTTCTGGGAACCAATTAAAATGATGAGATCAAGTGCAGTGTCTACACTGGCACTTTGTCAAAAAAAACTGAAGAGTTTTGTCACCAGAAGTGGCATCGCAGTGTGTGCATCCCCACTGCTTTGCCATCGAAAGCCAGGGCCGCCCAGAGGATTCAGGGGGCCTGGGGCAAAGCAGTTTCGGGGCCCCCTTCCATAAAAAAAGTTGCAATACTATAGGAGGCCCCTGTGGGGCCTGGGGCAAATTGCCCCACTTGCCCCCCCTCTTGGCGGCCCTGCCACTAGACCTGATTATCATTGATTTCGTGTGCATAGTTAACAAACAAAAGGACTATCTATGGAGCGTAATCAGCTCTGTCCTTAAACAGTGGAAAGGGGCAGGCGACATAGTACCTGTGACTCAGGCAGACCAGCAATCAAAAACACCTGTTCCCACCCTCTCTCGAAGTGTGTCCAATCAGCAACAGGCTAATTTACAGTTCTATGCCTTTACTTGACTACATATAAGAACACATTTCATTCCCACCTCCCTACACCCCCGGCATTCAGTGATTTGATAACCCAACCCACAGCCAAAATCTACTTTTACTTGGGCAACAAGATCTGTTTTGCTGGATACCTAGGTAGATTAGGGTGTAGATGTAAATAAAATCTGGTCCTGAAACCTTTCCCCCAGTCCCCAGCTCACTACTTGCTGTCAAGGAGAGCTCATTTACTTTGCTACAAATCAAACTTGCCAAGTCACCGAAATGAATGCACTGGCATCGTCATAAAAACAAAAGTGTATAAGGAAGCTAGTCTATGTTTTTTTCATACTTTCAAATCTCTTTATACTTTTTCAGATACATGTATTTTACCATACACTTTATATGCTTTAAAGTATGTATTAATGTCTCAATTTCAATTCAAATTTCCAAACAATCATAAATTGGCAACATTGCACATAATTAATTCACAAAACTGGTGGAGGGGTGTTTGGGGAAAATGCTGGTGGGGTGTAGGGGGTGTGTGGTAGGAAATCCCTGAACCACTCTAAACATAGAAGGCTCAGGTTGTGTGGACACATTTCATCTTGGCCATTTTCAGAAACAGAGGCAAAGGATTTCCCCACCCCTCTTCACTGGGACAGCCCTGGATTCTTTTGTATTTCCTTTCAGTAAATACTGAGAGTACAGGAAAGTAAAGTAGTGAATCGGGAGTGAGACAACTTTGTTTTGGCAATTCGATGACTGGAACAAGCCATGTCGGTCAGCCATGGTCTCAGCAGCCAGATTAGTTTTAGATCATGCAGACTTCAGATTTGGATATGGACCAGTGATGTCTATTGTGCTTGGACAGTTCTAGTTAATGTGCCTAAGTACAACTTTGCGATGATCTACTGCCCCAGAAGGATCTAAGTCGAAATATGTTAAACATTGGTAAACAGACAATTACAAAAAAATATTAATTAACCAATAACCAGATCCATCAAAGGTGGACTTCATAACAGCTACCGACTCCCCTCAACATCTTTTTGTTGTTAAAAAAAAATCATATAAAAAATTAACATGGGAAAATATAAATGAAAGAAAAAAACAAGTATCTTGAACTCATCTTGATATCCCCGAATAATTTTGCATGCCATGTAATCATACTACTGATCTCTGGCCACTGTTAATACTCTACGCATTTACAAAGCGAGAGGTAAGCTGCAGTACTGAGCACAAATCTCAATGTCTGTGTCAAAAAGGAATGAAAAAGTATAATTTAACATGACTCTTTAATCCTGAAAGCAGGACCCATTCTTCTCTCTTCCCAGGAGGAAGCAGGAGAGCAACCATTCTCACTGCCAGTCCCTCGCCACGTCAAGGCATCATCTTTACCTAAACAGCCCCTGGCAACCTAACTTCTACACCTTTGTTAAAAATTAAGAACTCCTATTGGAAAAATATCATTGCATAATAAATAAATAATACATGTAAAGAATAAATGAAATGTAAGCATAATAAAGCTCAAAGATAGGGCAACAAGTACTCCTGTTCTTTTGCAGTACAGACAATAACCGGGCTCACTCTGAAACCTGCACAAATAGGCGTGACCAGATCAGCCCATAGCAGTAAAAGTAGGACCCACCCCCTCCCCAGTCGGGCGCCCACCATCCACACCCTCTTCACGCCTCGGTCCTATCACTGACTTGCGGCGTCTCCTCCTAGTCAGTCCCCCCCACCACAACTCACCTCCTTTCACTGTCTCCACTCCCTGCCAGAAACCCGTCTCATGCCTGCCCCGATAAACCGCCTGCTGTCCACTGCTTGCCTCTTTGCCACCTGCCACTGGCCCACCGCTCACCCCCGACTTGCCGCTGCAACCCTCCCCCCCCCCCCGCAGTATATAAACCTCAGCTCAAAAGACCCAGGCCTGATCACTATATACTGCCACAACAGCAACTCAACGGGGTCACTTATTTCTGCACACACCATATCAATCATGCAGTTGTAGGTTAAATCTCATGCATTTTGCACTTTTGTATAACTTTTATCATGAACTTCTGTATGGAACCTTGTATATGTTATAGTGGGCCCAAGATTAGAATAATTAAGGTTGAACAAGAAAATGTCTCATTGCTAGAATAGAATGAGATCTTTCCTCCACTTTGTAATCAATTGCCCTATTGAATAATGAGTGGAATGAGATAGTGTGTGCGAGGCAGGCCCCCAGACAGCCTGCACCCTCGAGAGGGACCGGGAGGCCAGACACCCCCCAGACCAAGGAGCTTTGCCTAGGGCTAGTGGGAACAGAGTCTGGTGCTGCTGGGTGTCAGTTGCAGTCTCTGGGCTGGCGGCCGGGTGGGACCCCCAGTGAGAACGACAGAGCTGGAGAAGACTTTGACTTAACCTACCACCGCAGTAGGTCCTCCCGGCCAGGATGGGCCATGTTGCTACCCCCCAGGCATCCTGCTTTCCCTCCTGGCCTCTCCCAGCACTTGCTATGATTCTGTGTGCTGCTCAGGTGGATTCAAGTGAGCCCTGTCACGGCGTCCCACGGCTTTTGCCTCTTGGAATCTGCTCGCCCGAGACCCTACGCGTTCAGGACTTGTGGGGCCCCCTTCCCTGGAGCAGGTTGTTCAGGAAGAACTTACCACGTCTTCACTCCTGGCGTTCTCTCCTTCGGCTTCGATCCTCTGCCCCTCCGTGGGGCCCCAAGCGAGCCCACCCAGGCAGGGGCCTGGGGCAAGCCACAGGGTTCTGCCACCCCACTTTGAGACGTACTTTGAGCCTGCCAGTAAAACAGAGTTTATTCGATGACAGGACAGTCTAAAACCAGAGCTGTAGTACTGAGAACTGGCATCCCTCAGCGGGTCCATTTTGGGGGCAGTGAGCCAGACCCTGCCATTCTGCACTTCCACTCCTCGTCCCCAGCCACCCGACTAACAACCCCCTCCAGTCCTCCTCCTCTCCTCGCCCCTTTCCCGGCCAGGAGGTCACCTGATCTCTTTGTCTCCAACACCTTCAGCTGGCACCTTTGCAGAGGAGGGGCCCCACGCCCATCAGTGCTTAGTGAAAAGAGTTGCCAGCATTTATGTGCACTGGCCCTTTGCTCGTTAGCAATCACACACCCTATCCCACCCACCCAGATATAGAACTGCCTAGGGGACGCTGAGGCACCAAACAGTATCAGAGCAACATTAAGAACAGTCCAGTTCTCATCACACCCTCAACCCTCTGCTAAATTCCCCCCTGTTTTGCGACCACTCCCCCCCGCAAAGCTGGTCTAAATTATATTGTCTGCAGGGAAATGAGGAGCCATAGTTTAATGGAAATTTTCAGCCCCTACAGCGGTCTTGCAGCAGGGTGCAGGGAAAACAGAGTTGATGGGAAGGGAACTGGTTTGGATAGGAGCCCCAGTCCCCTTCCTTTCCAAAATAATTTGGAAAGGGAATTAGATCATGCTGTGCCTCAGTTTCCCCTTCTGCAGGGAGATAGGGGGGAGATAAAAGTCTCAGCCTGCCGTGCCATTTTGCAGACCAGGGGCTTTTTTCCTGGGTTACATTACATGATCCAACTTTAGTTCTGAAACAGACTCAGGCAGGCACAAACTCACCCTCAAACAGCAACACCCTGAAAACCACAACACCACCCCAATATTACAAACCTAGGGGGAATCACAGGGTCAAACACTCACGGTTGGAAGTCCCCAGCAGCTCTTCAGGTGAGTGAGTGAGGTCACTGCAGAGATTATTCCTGTTTCACACCGGACCAGAAGCTCAGTATTGTCTCTTCCAGGTGAGTGAGTGCTCAGTGCTGGGGGGAGGGGACGGGAGAAGAAAGGCTACAGCTTGCAGCCTCTCCCCCGCTCCTGACCTGCACTCAGCCGCTTGACCAGAGGCAGAGCCAGTCTCTGGTTGCCTAGCAGCAGCAACAGCTGCTGCTTCCCAGAGACAGCCGGCGCTGGCCGGGGCCCCTTCAGGCTGCGGGGCCCGGGGCAAATTGCCCCACTTGCTCCCCCCTCTGGGAGGCCCTGTCGAAAGCTGCCTATTGCCCCAAAACTCTGTACAGTAGACCAGGCCTCAGTGATTGATTGATGGGCCTTGCTCACATGCTCAGGGTCAGGGACCAATTTTTCCCCAGATCAGATTGGCTTGGACCTTCGGGCTTTTTTGCCTTCCTCTGCAGGGTCAGGTGCAGCTCACTTGCTCGCATCACCTGGGCCTGTGTTACTTAACCAGTTCCCTGGATTGCAGACCCTTGGGTATTGGGGCACCTGGATCCCTCTGATTCTCCCCCTAAGGCCCACAATAGGTTAGTTTCCAGAAGGCAGCTCTACTTTGGCCTAGTTGTGGGTGTTAGATATGGTGTGTGCAGGATGGGTGGTTAGTGCCTTGTGATACACTGGAGGGACTAGATGTTCCAGAGGTCTCTTCTGGCCTAAAACACTATGACTCTATAACTTGTGATCAGCCAGCTCCTCCACTCCAAGACCCCTCACCTGTCCATAGCATCCCCCAGGGATCCAGCATCTCCCTATCCTGCTCAATATTCACAAGACATAGCTAGGAATATGGACTGAAGGGCGAGGCACAGACCATTTTAGTGTGTGTCAGGGTTCCCTCTCCACTCTGAACTCGGGGGTACAGATGTGAGGACTTACAGGAAAGACCCCCCAAGTTTATTTCTACCAGGTTAGGTTAAAACTTCCCCCAGGCACAAATCCTTTCCTTGCCTTGGATGGTACTGCTGCCACCACCAAGTGATTTTGACAAAACTCCAGGAAAAAGGGCCACTTGGAGTCCCCGTTTCCCCAAAATATTCCTCCAAGCCCTTTCACCCCCTTTCATGGGGAGGCTTGAGAACAATATACCAACCAATTGGTAACAAAGTGAGCACAGACCAAACCATTGGGTTTTTAGGACACTGAAAATCAAACAGGTTCTTAAAAGAAGAATTTTATTTTAAAAAAAAAAGAATCACACCTGAAAAATCAGGATGGAAGGTAACTTTACAGGGTAAATAAAAAGATTTAAAACACAGAAGATCCCCCTTTAGGCTCAGCTTCAAAGTTACAAAAAACAGAAATAAAACTCCCTCTTAGCAAAGGGAAAATTCACAAGCTAAAACAAAAGATAATCTAATGCATTTGCTTGCTTTTACTTACAATTTCTGTAATTTTACATGTAACGTTTCAGGTATCTTTTCAAGCGATGGTTTAGCTGCTTGGTCTCTCCCTTTCTCCAGAAAGGGCACAAACAAAGAGAGCACAAAGAAAACCTCTCTCCCTCCCTCCAGATTTGAAAGTATCTTCTTTCCTCATTGGTCCTTTTGGTCAGGTGCCAGCCAAGTAATCTGAACTTCTGAGCCCCTTAGAGGTAAAGTGACTCTGTAGCTCTGGCCAGAAGGGATTTTATGTTACTGTTGTTACCCTTCTCTTCATATTTATGACAGTGTCGCCATTTTATTGTCCCATCAAAAGGTGACAGTTGCTGCCACAGTTTCAATTTCCATTGTAATATAAATCATGATCAAAAGATCCTTCCCCCAATTAAGTTGAGCAGTGTCCTTTTCCCCTCAGGTTCTAAAGTCCAGCAACCCAAAAGTCCCTTTAATGTGCCTATCCCATCTCTGCACCCCACTCACAATTGCTGTCCTTGGACTGTGCAAACCTAGAGATCAGAGGTGCATCTGCTGAGTTCACCTCCCACCCTGGGTAGAAGTGGGAGCGAGGAGGCACTTTATACAGTCACTCACTCATCACCCGCTCTCCACCAGCCACCCCGCCAGTAGTACTGTTCCACCAGCCACACTGGCCACTCACCACAACTCCCCCCACAACAGTTTAAGAGCCTCCTACTTAACACAGCTGACAGTGAGCTCTGTTGTTAGTGGGGAACCTCACTGCTAGCACACACTGTGCAGTATCTTGCAGCAGAGACACTATCCCAAAAACAGACCTAAACTTAAACATGAACAATTTCAGCTCTACAGTATGTAACAAGACTCTCAATTGAATCTAAACCAGCTTACATTTCATAGAATAGAAAGAACCCAGTGATTCCAGGAACTTCTACACACTGCCCACCCCCTAGCCTCTTATAACCTATGGGCCACTGGAACCATATCCCATGTCTAGTGAGTGATATTAAGCTGTGGGTGTGTCCCTCAATTAGGAAATGCCAAGCACAATTCTGCTGCCCTCGATTCACATAACAAGGATAACAACCCCTTATTACTCTTGCTTCAATAGCAAGGAGACTGGGGATCCTACACCAGCCAAAAGTGACCGCTTGGGCAAACAATCCCATGATGCTGAGCACCAAGCAGGGTGCATGTGCCCATGCAAAGGAGATGAGCTCCTGGTGTCCTTTCCACAGCTCACCGCTAGATGTCAGGGGAGAGCTCATTCGGACTCTGCTTACCCACGTAACACTGGAGCCAGGCACGGTGAGCGGATGGGCAGAGCGAGGGGACCAGGGCAGAGGACCCAGCACAGGGAGATGTCACCAGATCACAGGCCCTGGCAGGCCAGACTTGGGAGTGGCATAAACCTGATGGGGCGGAGGGACAAGGAATAGGCTGTGAATTTTTTTTGAGTCCCAGAGACTGTCTGCCGCATCCCATCGGGCAGGTTCCTGGATCTTTCCACCTTTTCCATTTTTCACTCATTTTTTTGCAGTTGCTGTTTAATCAGTTGTGTGTGGTTTAAACACAATGCAGCAATGGCTGGGTCAGGGAAGTGGCTGCTGAGCAGAGATTACCCCATAATGGGGACACGGAAGCTGCATTTTGAGTCTCCCATGGTGATATCGAGGATCAAGCGCTCCAGGGATTCTCGGTCCGACCTTATCAGGGTTACAAGAACTCTGCCACATGGGAAAGGGAAGTAGAGTCCTCCAGGGCAGGCAGGCAGGCATCCAGGGCGTGGAGTCAGATCCTTTCACTATCCGATTCCATCAGGGTAGAATAGACACCAGGAAACTTCCCCATGACAGTGGGACCATTCCCTGGTTACATTTGCCTCAGTTCCCACCTTCCAGTCTGACCATTGGATGGACAAATGTCCCTTAATGCACCACTCCCCCTTCCCCTCCACTGCCTCCCACTCCCCACTGGTTTCCCGCATCAGAGAAGTCCTAGAATTCAGGGGTGTCTTGCATGACTTCACCTCCCGCCCTGGGGATGCTGAGCAAAGGCCCTGCTGCTGTCGCTGCTCACACTGTTGCTGCTATCTCTGTCCCTGCCCCTTTGCTGTGGGCTCATCGCTGGCTCTACCACATTTGCCATTTGCTGCTTCTGCCTCGAGCTGCGACGCTGAGTTCTGAGGCTCTGGCAATTTGCCCAGCACTTAGTGATTTCCCTAGGTATGGGGGGGACCCCCCTGCTGCTGCATTCTGTATCGACTTGGGTCACATTGTCTTTAAACAGAGCCCCCAGCCCAAGGAGGAGAGAACACCTGCCCCCCTCCTCGGGCTCTTACTGGATGTGGGGTCACTCGCCCCGCTCAGCGCGTGAGGGTCCATCAGGCAGGTTGGGGATGTTTCTGCTGCCCTCGACTCGTACACTGAGGATAACAACATTTCACACCCCTGCGTCCCAGATTAACCCCGACCAGCCCAAACTGAGCACTGCGACAAAGCAGGTCTGTCTGCCAAGGGCCTAGACAGCCCAGGTGTGTCAGATACAGTCTGCTCCTGAGGTCTGTTCCCCAGCTCACCCCACAGGGCAGGGGGGAGCCCGTTCAGATCCCGCTCACACACACAGGGCTGATTTTGTCCAGCTTGTGCTAAACCAACGGATTCCTTGAAAGGAGCTGTACTGTGGGGGTCCCCTACCCATGTTTTTACCATAATGCGCATCTAAACTAACTTCTTCTCTTTGAACCCTCAAAACAGGACAGGAGGGAAGAGCACCCAAGGCGGGGAGCTAGATGAATGGGCCATGTCTCAGGGGTAGCGATGCCCCATGCCCTCATTCCTTGTTCATTCCCTTTCCTGCCCCTCAGGGACTGGCTCTGGGGTGCTGAGGCTGGGGCCAGGTGACGCAGGGAACTGTCCATGCCAGAGTCAGGAACACAAGAAAGGAGAGACACACTGAGCTGAATGCTGGAGGGAAAGTTTATTATCACTTCACTGTGCTGAGAAGAGCAGAGCATGGGTGCGACAGGGAGAGAAGGGAGCAGAGCAGAGCGGGAGCGACACAGCATAACTCAGCGATGCTTTGCAGAAGGGATTTTGCAGCTGGGGACACAGGATCTGGGGGAGCCAGAGGGTCCCAATTCACTCACAGCCCAGGTGTTGGGAGCTCCCAAGGTGCAGGAGAGCTGCCTCCCCTAGGCTTTGCGCTTACAAATGAAAGGGAATCTGTCTTCACAGGGATAATCGTGCCATTTCTGAAAACCTAGAAAGAAAAACAGAAATGACCTCTGGGGTGGGGCAGCCTGGGCCATTCCTGCTCTTACAGTGACCCCTCCTCTGCCTCGTTCTGTGCCCATCGGAGAAGATCCCAGGTCCTGTGCACAGCCCTGAGGAAGAGGAGGGTGATATGGAGCCCTGAGCACCCCAGATTGGGGCAGCCCCGTCCTGCAAAGAGAGGCCTAGGTTCAGTGCGAAAGGGGAGACGCCTGGTCCATGTGCTACTGCTCCTACCTCCCCCACCCCACGTGCCCCCCACCCCAGCCAGAGGGCAAAGGAGAGAGCGAGAGCCCTGCCCCGGGACTGGGGCCACCAGCTCAGGAACTGGGCTGCTGCCTCCTCCCTGCTGAGTGAGCTGCCCCCAACCAGGCCCCCTCCATGCCCTGCCCACCTGGGTCTGGCTACACCCATGGGGACCTCTGTCCCAGGCTGGGCTCAGCCGCCATGCAGAGGGGATGTGTCCCTGCCCCAGGAGTCAGTGTCACCAGCCTGCTGTGCACGGAGCAGCATGTTCCTCCCTCAGACCTCGTTACCCCTCTGCTCTGGGGGTGTCTGGGCCCATGCCCGGGGGCTGCCCGGCTGTGGTATTCCTGCATAGTCAGGCCAGAGAGAGCCCAGGGAAGGACAGTCCTGGGGCTGGGCTGGGCGGGCTCAGCCCCTCAGCAGCACCCCAGACCCAGAAGGGAGCTCCGCGGGGGGTATAGGGCATTCTGTTGGGTATGGGTTTCTGCTGCTGTTTGATTCTATAAGAGCGGGCAGACCCGGTCAGACCGAAGGTTCATCTAGTCCAGTGTCCTGGCTGCCAACAGTGGCCAGTGCCAGGTGCTCCAGGGGAATGAACAGAGCAGGGACTCATCGAGTGCTCTATCCCCTATTGCCCATTCCCTATCCCTGTCCAGAGACTGTAGGCCTAGCTGCACCCATCTGCCAGCACCAGGTCTGACAGAGAGCAGGACTCCTGGAACTGCTAGTTGTGCACAAGCTTTGTAGCAAGGCCTCTCTGGCCCTGGTCTGGGGAGGGGGCCTGGGGGCACTGAGCTCTGTCCCATCATTGGCTGGATACACCCAGAACATTGTGCCCCCTTGACCCGCCAGGGCTCCCATGCCACAAGCCCCGTGATTCGTTCAGCTTTGCCAGGCGCCCAGGCAAACCCCTCTCCCTGTTCAGCTCATTCGTGGATTCTGAACTACGACTGCGGGCTCTGGGCACGGCCGTTCACCAGTGACGCTGTGATGGTGCTGCCCGTGGGAGCCAGCTAAGGTCACTCAGTCAGGGTGAACTGCTAACAAAACGGGGCAGACAAATACCAGACGCTGGTGGTTATTCCACTACTTAGATTTACCAACCAGCACAAAACAGCTTCTGTAGTACCTCACTGGTTACTTAGAAGTTTAAACCACGCAGTTCCCTTAAAGTGCCCAGCCTCAGGCCTCTGTTCAGAGACACCTGTCAAACATATGATGATGATTCCTGAGAATCTTACTTCATCATATAAAAGAAAAGGTTTTTCCAATCCCAAAGGATCAGCCACATACCCAGGTCCAATTATAACTTAGATTTTACCCACAATACACGCTTATAGACAATTCTTATTGACCAAGCTAAAATTTATTAGAACAGAAAAGAGAGAGAGTGTTGGTTAAAAGATCAATATACATACAGACTTGTATTTCAAAGCTCTATTCATTTAGATATCTTGCTAACCAGTCCTTAAGGTTCACCCATGGGTCAGGTCAGTCGGTGAGGTGAGTTAATTAACTCTCTGGCCCTGTCACCTTTCAGAGAGATATTATATTATACTCACAACATTACACCCCCAATGCAAAATTGATGCAGGAAGGGATGACGCCAACATCACTGACTGCATCCCAAAAGTTCCCCATTCTGGGTTCTGTCTTATTATAGCTTGTACTGGGTTAGAAGCCATATTAGTGTATAACAAATGTTTTACCAAACTCATGTTCAATAACATGATTGAATTTCCTTACAAACTTAAGGTTAAACTTGGTTAGAACAATAGTGGATTGGATCGGATCTGCTCTTGCAGCAGGATTCCTGTTGTGGCAAATTGCCGGTACTGTTCTGCTGGGTCTCACGCTTTTTCTTCTCTGGGGTAGGTTCAGGGCGCTATTGCTTGCCTCTGAACCAGTTCTTAATCACTCCACTAGTGTCCTTGGAGGAGGGGAGTGGAGATGGAGGGACCTGGGCCCGCCCTCTACTCCAGGTCCCAACCCAGGGGCCCTGGGGGTTGTGGTGAACCACTTGAACTAGCGGTTCCTTCCCCTGGGTTACTTCCCTCTCCTACCCTTCAGCTTGTGAAGGGCTCCTTGCCTCTCTCCTACACAAGTCTGGTGCCCCTTACCTAGGGTTTCTTCTGGACTTCACAATCCACCACAGCACTCCTCCAAACCTTCTATTTCTCTCTGATCAAACTCTTCTCTTCTGCAACCTACACTCTGCTCCAATCCAACCTTCCTCCTTCAACTCCCACACTGACTGAAGCAGGGGTTTTTATCACATGACTGGAGTCAGGTGCTCTAATTGGAGTCAGGTGTTCTAGTTAATCTAAAGCAAACCTTCCTCCCTTGGCAGGGAATAAGGCCCCCTGCTAAAACTCTCATGCTGCCCTCTGGCCCTGCTGTATCACAGTGTATATCTCATATGCTCTTGCCAAGAGCTAAAGAAACTAGCTATTTTATCTGCACAAGCTCTGGGAAATGCTTGGAACCCAATTAACATTAAATCAACAGAGATATTAATGTTGTTCACAGTGTAGGAATCTTGGCATTTAGCCATACCATCAATACGGTAGTGTGCCTCACTTTCCCTTTTCATACAGCACATCAGGTCTGGAATGTCTTTTCTTCTGTGAAAAGTTCCAAGACTGTTTACAGGCACTAGCAGTGAAACATCAGCATAACAAGGCCTTTTAACATAAAGTGTGTTCTCATCTATTTCTCTTAACATGTTCAAGGGATTTCCCAAAAGACTAGGCACATTGTACATTTTTACAGTTTTTGGTAACAGCAATACACTAGTTACAAAAATTACCATTAGCAATGACAACAAATTCATCGCAAGTGTCCATGTATAATCATGTTTGTCGTGCCAGACCTTTGGCTTAATACCATTGGGGTTTTGACATTTTAGGGTTAACCTGCAGCTTCCCTTTGCAAAATTAAGGTCTCTCTTTCCTTCTCCTTCTGCAGGATCAAACCCTGATTCCTCTTGCTTAACCAAATTCCCTGGCTGATGGGGTGGGCTCTCTTTGCTAACAGCTATTAGCAAGTCCTTCTTCTCCCTGCCAGTCAGGTAATTTGCATCAACACAGACACTATCTTTTAGATTTTCAGCTGCTACCCATTCCAAGGCTGGACTCTGCTTTACAGAGACACTACACAAATCCAAAGGGTTTGAGGGTGGGAGTTTGTTTGCTCTTCCCTGCATCCTCAAGCACTTAGACATAAAACCGTTTAGCTCTGAAACACCAGTAACCCCATTTCTCCTCAGACCCTGAAGCACAGACTGCTCACTTACAGAATTAGCATGGAGACAGTCCTGTCCCAACATCACTGTCTTCCCAACAAGCTGGCCACACACAGCCACAGGGTTATAGGGCTGCTCAACTTCCTTAACGACTGCTACTCTATCTGAGACCTTTTTAAAGCTACCCCCACTGGATCCTTCAAAAGGAAAGTCAGTGGATCCATTCACAACAGAAAATTTCTGGCTGTTAGGAACTGAAACTTTCTTGATTAAATCACTTTTACACCCTTCAGTTGTACCAAACTGCCTGCACAGATTACCATGAGGATTTCTTTCCTTAGCAGCTTTTCTAAGCAACAAGTCACCCCTTACAGACATTCTGCTCTTACCTTCTTCACCTAGGACTTGCTTTAAAGAAACACTGTCCTGATCCACAACAGACTCCTTCTGGGTCTCACTTACATCCATGATTACCTTTGGCCCATCAGGCAGATTTCTACCCACTTCCCTTTCAGGCAAACTTATAGACTTACTAGATAAAAGGTTAGAGGTTCTCTCCTTCCCTCTGCAACTTTCCTCATAATCACTGGCAACCTTCACGTTGTCAGGTTCAACACCCACAAGTTTAGGAATCTTTTCCTCCTTTTTACAACTTGTTAATCTGTCAGTAGGTAACACAATTAAATCACCTTTCCGCTCTCCTTGTGCCCTGGCTAGGGTATCACCCTGATCAGACAGAGGTGCTACACCCTTTTCCAGCCACACATTAGCAACTGACAAACTACAAGCACCAGAATTGTCTGGTCTCTGGGATTTTGCTAAGACACTAACTGGATGCAACCCAGTTACAGTGCCATTCTCTCCAGCAGACACAAACTTAGGACCATTCCCTTCCTGGGATTTAGCTGTATTTACAGCCAACTCCGAGACAAGTGAATCACCCTCAACCATCACACATTGAAAGGCACCTTCTGTCTGCTCCACAGACACAGAAGAGCAGGAGACACATTCTCCTTCACCAGACACACAGCTTGCAATTTCATTTCCCTTGTCCGAGCACACAGGGCTGTTCACAGACAACTTCTTGGAGACCGAGATAACTTCCTCCATAGGCAAGTTAATACTCCTGACCGACACAGGCACATTTTCTTTACTGTCACATTTCTCCACACAGGAAACAGGTAAGGGATAGGGACACTCATCTTCCACTATCCTTGTCTTCCCAAACTGCTGACTAGACAAAGTCATCAGCTCACAAGGCTGCATAGGCTCGTCTACGACTTCCCTACCAGCACATTGCCACTCCCAACAGATAAGACTGCTGCCTTTTTCAACTACACTGAGCTACTTCCAGCAAACACAGTTACCCATTTCGTTCAGCTTTACACAGCTGCACTAGGCAACAACCATTACCCATCACAAATCTACCCTTTCCTTCCTCAAGTTAGGGCTTCCACCGACCAATTTAATTGAATCTGCTCCTGGAAACATTTTCCTCCGCAAGGAGATCTTTGCTCGTGATCTAACTTCAGATTCACTTTGAGGACATTCGACAGACATTCAGGCCAGTCTACACTGCGACTTTTAAATGGTTTAACTGGCGATATACCGATTTAACCGCTGTCATCTGTTCCACGACGTCGTCATTAATATCGAGTTAAAACGGCATTCCTTAAATCGATTTCGCGAAACTCCTCCCAAACGAGAGGAGGTAGCTGCAAATTCGATGCGATAAACTCGGAGTTAGGGTTCGTGTGGACAGAAATCGACGTTAATGTGCGCTTCCGGGCGGCATCCAGAGTGCAGCACGTGACGCTCTGGACAGCAATCTGACTCGGATGCAGCGGCGCAGGTAAACAGGAAAAAGCCCGCGGCGAACTTTTTGAATTACTTTCGCTGCTTGCCGCAGCGTGGAGCTTCTGATCAGCACGGCGTGGCGATGCGTCTGGAAATTCGAAAAAAGAGTCCAGCATGACCTACGGACATGCTAGGTCCTGATCGTCTGTATGGGAGACAGAATCTGTTGTATCGCAGCTCGTTACAGAACACGAATGCCAAGAGGCGTTGAATAAAAAACTCCAGATTAACACAGCGCTGCATGACAAGCGTAACGGCAGCCAGAGACTCAATGGACGCCTCTGAAGGGAGGGAGGGGGGTACGAGACTCCAGCTATCCCACAGTGCCACAGGCCGTCTCGTAAAAAGTATTTGCATTCTTGGCTGAGCTCGCCCAATGTCTGTAGGTTCAAACACTAGTGCTGGCATGGTCAGGGAACAGCTCCTCAGTTATTCCCCCCCCCCCACAACGTGAAAAAAAGGAAATTGCTTGGTGGCTATGCGTTTGCTCAATGCCATCCGCGAAAAGGCGCCAAAAGTTGTCTGCTGCTTCAAAAGGGA
Organism: Chelonoidis abingdonii; assembly: GCF_003597395.2. Lineage (NCBI taxonomy): Eukaryota > Metazoa > Chordata > Testudines > Testudinidae > Chelonoidis > Chelonoidis abingdonii. The sequence continues at coordinate 10,155,141 of NC_133769.1, forward strand.
GGGGTGAGCTGTACCAGCACCCCCGGGCATGTTTTCTGCCCCGCAGCACTGTGCCTCGTCAACACGGAAGTGGGAAACATATGCGATAGCTGAGAACAGCTCCCACAGTGCACGCGCTCCTGAAATCGATGGTAGCTTGGACCATGGACGCAAACAATCAATTTCGGGGATCCCACTGTGGACGCGCTAAACCAATATTTATTAGATCTGTTTTCGTAATATCGGTTTAAGCTCAATTCGAAATAATCGTGCAGTGTAGACGTACCTTAGAAACTCCACTCACAGACGCACTAGCCTTTTCTTGCACAGACAAACAGCTATTACCCACCAGATTAGAACTTCCTCTCTCCTGGCCATAGGCAAACTGGTTCCCACACAAAACTGCCAGAGTACATACCCACCCTATCAACATAGTTATAAACTGGATTTTCAAGAGGATACAGTTTCTGCTGTTCTTCCCTTGCTTCTTTGACTTGGAGCTGAAGTCTGGCAGTTTCTTGTTGCATTTTGTGAGTCTCCTGTTGCCTTCGTTGAGCTTTCTCCTCAGCATCCAGCAGCTCTTGGCAATGGGATCAATGGACATGGCCATAAAAAAAGGTTCCTTTTTAAGAGAACCGAGTAAAGAGAAAAAGCAAGCTGCTTTGCAAGGGCTCCAGCCTGTAAGCCGGAACGTTAGCTGCAGAAATAGATTGGTTATTAAAAGAAGTACAAGAATTAAGAAAAGAGAAAGAACAAAGATAAAGAGTTATCGCATTTAAAGGCAGAAGCTGAAACACTGAGGGTAACTCTGTTGACTCAGACAGTGCAGCTTTCTCAGCCACCAAATGTACTAAATAAAGTAAAAAGGAACCAGGGAAAGTGAATACAAGAAGCTGAGGAATGGAAGCAGACAGCAACGGACAACAAGCTGCAGTGAGGGTGGTCCTCTCTCGGAGGCAGGGAAAAGAAAGAAAGAAAGAAATCATGCAGCCTGTAAAAGACAAATCTGTGCGTTAAGGGAGGAATTAAGAACAAGCAAAGGGGAATAGCTGCCATAAAATCAGGAAGTTGTGAAGAGGTAGAATTTGATGGGGAGGATGTGGGGCCTCCTTGTTGCAAGGATTGGTCCAAAGGGCCCTTCCCAAGACCTTACAGTTCACTGGGAGGAGAACTTAATGAAGTACAAAGGCCACCTCCTTTACCTCCAGTTATTTTACCACAGTAACGAAAACTACCGCACAAAGACACTGGGGAGGTCTAGACGAAAGGGTAGAGGATACCCGGACTAACAGGGAGTGATCTCAGCCTTAATAAAATAATATATGAGCTCAGATGAATTTGCTGGACTTCCTTGTGACAGCCAGGGAGGAAGAGAAGGCAATGCAGATATAATAGAAAAAGAAATGTTGAAGTTTTTCTTTCCTAGTGAGGACCCAACTGTATGGTTCCACAAGGAAAACCAACAATTCAAAGAAAGGCCAGCGCCCTACATAGCTAGGAAGAGGTTATTGTACAGACATTCTGGAATCCTTCCCTTGGGATGCCCAATAATGTACGATGCTCCCCAGTTCAAAAGAGCACTAATGATGGGTTTTAATCCGACGATCAGAATGGCAGTGATTTCTGATGATCCAGTTTAAACTCCTCGACATCCATAGTCAGTAAGGTAAAATGATCGTACGAAATACAAAGGGAAACAGCCCCACCTCCAAAAGGAAAACCTGAGATACTGTCAGTAATCACTGTCACGGACTCACAGATCGTGCCCACTCTTGGCCCCATGCGGTCTGTGGGGGGTGCCCCTTTCAGTGCGACAGCCCTTCTCGGGGGTCCACTCTCTCTCGGGGTCAGGCCCCTCCACCTCCTGGACCCACACCTCTCTGAGCCTTAGCACGTCTGTCTCTTGCCATGGGCCCCCTCAGGGAGTCCCCTCGCTCTGGACCCCCAGGCCTCCTCACCCCCAAAGGGGTTGATGTAACCCTGTTCTCTAGCCCGGAGTGACTCTCAGTCAGTGTAAAACAGGAGGGCTTATTGAGAGTTGAACACAGCACAGGAAACTCTTAGGACCTCAGGCCTGGCTTCCTTCAGCCCAACATATTCCAGTCTCCTCTGCATCCAGGTGGGCTCTGCCTGCTCCCCCTCTCCAGTCAAGAGGCCCCCCCCCGCCCGCTTCCCAGCTGGGCCTCTGATATCCCTGGCCCCAAGGCCCCTCTGTCCATTGTCTTCTCTCCAGGTAAACAGGGTCTTAAACAGGAAGGCCTGGGTCTCCTCTCCTCTCAGCCCCCCTCTGGTCCCTCTGGCTGGAACCGGCTGGTCAGGTCACCGGGGTCGTCTCTTCACAGCCCATTGTCCTCCCACTGGCCAGAACCGACTGTGACTCCTGAGCTGGGTCTCCGGGTCACCAGGTCACCGATCGCTGGGGTCTCAATCCTCCAGGCCCTCGGCCGGGGTTCCAAGTTCCCTCTCTGGTCCTCTGTAACAACAAATTCCCTCTCCCCTCCCCTCGTTAAACCAGTAACACCTGGGAACACTGAGTCCCCCTCCCTCTGCATGTAACCCCCTGGAAAACACAGAAAAACCAAGAAAACCCCCCACTTTGTCACAATCACTTTCTCCAATAATGGTTCAGAAGGACAGGGAAACCAGCAAACTCAGCAAAATAGAGAAGGACTGAAAAGAGAAAAATAGAAACCAGAGGTTTGTCCCTTATGAGCAAAGAAGGCCTGATCCAGGAAGGTATTGGCTATGGGTAAAATTGCTCCAGTAGGAGCCTAAAAATCAAACTGATGATTTAGCCAAGGCCAAATTGCTTCAGGGATTAGTTAATCATGAAAGGCACATGCCCACGCCTCCAGCAAATCCCAAAGACCCGGCATAGGGAAGCTAAGTGCCCCCTATTTCCCTGATATCAGCAAAAGATCATGCTGATTTAGTGGCACATTTACAAACGATGCCTGGGGAAGACTAATTGTACATGTGGAATTTGATCGGGGAGGGTTCGGGCAGAATATGTAAATAGATACAGGTTCCACCTTTTCTTTAGTAAGTGTCACCCTTCTGCCCCTCTGAACTGGCAGCAACAAGGGCTGGGTTCAGTATCTAGGGGTTCTGTTTCAATAACGCAATGCAAAACCAGCTCGAGCCCCCACCCAGTCACCTGGGACACTTACACACTACCTCCCGGGTGCCTCTAAGAGGCAATACTTCCCCTCTCACAAGCACGGAGTCTGAGTGTAGCAAAAGCCTTTTAATAAAGGAGGGGAACAATGCGGCATTGTGTTGGGGAAACACCACAAACACGATTCATAACACAAACCGTGAGCAAAAGATCCACCCCCAAGTAAGTTTGGCAGTGTCCTTTTCCTCTCAGGGTCTTAAGTCCAACCACCCAAAAGATCACCCCAAAGTCCCAAAAGTCTCTTGAGTCTAGCAACCAAAAAAATCACCCAAAAGTCCAACAACCCCAAAGTCTCTGTCCCTGGTCACTGCGGCCCCAGAGTTCAAAAGTTTATCTGCTGAGTCCTACCCCCCGCCCCCCCACGTGGGTGGAAATGGGGGGGAAAGAAAGAGGTACATGGGGTGTTAAGGGGCACCTTGGATGGTCCAAGGCCAACTGCCTTGCCTCTCCATGGGGTTCTGCTGCAGCCTTCACCATGAGCCACTCCAGCCATCCCACAAATTGCTTTACTCTGTGTCACGGAGTCCCCGGGCAATGCTCTGGAACAGCTGCCAACAATGCCAGTCAGGACTTTGGGGAACCTCCTCTCACTTGGAGTAGACTTGTTCAGGGCAAGAAGCTCACACATCTTCACCTCCTGGGTCTCTCCTTGGAGCATTCAGCATCCTCCGCCCCTCCGTGCGCTTCCCACAGAGAGCCCGCCCCAGCTGGGTCTTGGAGAAGCCACAGAGTCCTGCACCCCCACTTTGCAGTCAGCCGTGACTCTCAGCCAGCCAGTAAAACAGAAGTTTATTCAATGACAGGAACAGGGTCTAAAATAGAGCTTGTAGGTAGAGCGAACCGGACCCATCAGCCAGATCCATTCTGGGGGGCAGTGAGCCAGACCCCCACATGTGCACTTCACTCCTTGTCCCCAGGCAGCTCCAGACTAACAACCCCCTACTCCGGACACTCCCTACGCTAACACCGGAACAAATCAGCATACCCTTAGAGCCCCGACCAGGGTTATTCTATCTACTACCCAAGATCCACAAACCCCAGAATCCTGGACGCCCCTTATCTGCGGGCATTGGCACTACTCAATGAAGGAACTGCCTGGATATGTGGACTCTCTAACTCAGACCTATTGCCACCCACTCCAGCTCTTCAGTGACACCACTGATTTCTGAGCGATACTACAATGCATTGGTCACCCTCCAGAAAACACCATCACTAGCCCACCATAGAGTAGAGTCTCTCACAAATCCACACACAGATGGATTATACAAATGTTAGGAAGGTCTTCCCTTGATGATGCCACAGCACAATGCTGCTGAGCTCTGTGCTTTATATACTCACACACAACTATTTCATAGTTGATGACAATTATACTCCAGATCAGTGGCACTGCTATGGGCACCCCAGAGGCCCGCACAATACCGCCAATATTTCTTATGGCTGAACTGGAAACAACCTTCCTCAAGCTTCGTCCACTCAACTCCCTTCCCAGCTACGCTACATTGATGACATCGTTTCATCATCTGGAACCATAGAGAAGGGACTAGAAAAATTCCACCATGATTTCAAACACATCCACCCCCCTACCTCAGCGCTGAGACCAATTCACGGAGAGGGTCCACTTTTACACCACGGTGCAAATAGTGAGGTCACATTACACACCCTATTATCGAAAACTACGACCGCTATGCCACTACTTCCTGCCCTCCGCTTCCATATCCCGGCATCACCGATCCATTGTCTACAGCCAAGCACTGGAGGTTTTACAACCGCATCTGCTCCTAACCCCTCAGACAGAGACACACCTCAAATCTTCCACCAAGCATTCTCAACTAACAATACCGCCGAGGAATAGAAAGCTTCAACAGAGGCAGATGTGTACCCTTAGAAGCTCTATGCAAGACTAAACCCAGAAGAAACCAACAGGACTCCCTGGCATCACTACAGCCCCAACTAACCCCTCCAACCTATCATGGATCTTACAACCCATCCTGGCAATGATCCGACACTTTTCACAGGTCTGGGGTGGCAGGCACATCTTGCAAGACAACCGCCAACTGAAACGTATTCTCCACCAGCAAACTGCACACCGTACCTAGTAACTCTATCTCAGGAACCATATCCATTGCAACAAACCCGATGCAACTATCCCACATATCTACACCTAGTGGACACCTCACAGGAACTAACCAGATCACCACACCATCACTGGTTCATTTCCTCTGCCGTTCACCAATGTATCTTACGCCATCATATGCCAGCAATGCCCTCATTGCTATGTAACATCGGACCAAACTGGACAGTCACTAACGGGACAGGATAAATGGACACAAAATCAGCATATCGGCAAATGGCATATACAAAACCTGTGGAGGCACTTAATCCTCCTTGGGCCACTATAGCAGACCTTAAGTGTTGGCCATCCCTGCAGCAAAAGCTTCAGGGACCAACGACTTCAGAGAAACGCTGAGCTTCAGTTCATCTGCAAATGGACACCTCTCTCTGGACTCAACAAGATCTGTGATGGCTTTGCCATTTACAGGACCGTTTTCTCCTTCCCTTGTTCTCAACCTCTGCTGGCTGAACAGGGCCTCATCCTCCTGATTGACTTACCTGTTATCTCTAGTTTGTTGCTGCATATAGTATTACTGCCCCTGGATTTCCATACGCTCGTTCTGACGAGTGGGTTTCACCACGAACTCAGCTCCAAGGACGTCTAGTCTATAAGTTTGCCACAGGATTCTCTGTGCTTTTACAACCCTCCAGCCTCCTCTTTGCTCAGCCCTTTCCCGGCCAGAGGGTCACTGATCTCTTTGTCTCCAACACCTTCGCTGGCACCTTTGCAGAGAAGGGGCCCAGGCACAGTTGCTAGGATCAGCGTGCCAGGATTGGGTGTCAACTTGGCTTCTCTGCAGCTCTCACCCTCCTTCATCCAGCACCCATATATGTAGAAATCTGCTAGGGGGCACTGAACGGCCCACACCGTATTTCAGATGCTAAACATTTAAGACATTCCAGTTCGTCCACTCTTGCGTGCCATCTCTTGAGTAGGTTTTCGATTATTCACTCAGGGACCCATGTTATACGCAACATCTCAGTGTGGGTTTCCATCGCTTA
>NC_133769.1:10161939-10165125 GCF_003597395.2 Chelonoidis abingdonii
ATTTGGGCAGCTGTGGGCTCATGCTAGGCGGGGTGGGTGTGCCTATGCAAACAAGACCAGCCCCTGAAGTTCTTTTCCACAACTCACCACAATTCACCACCAGATGTCAGGGTAGAGCTCATCCTGACTCTGCTTACATAAATACAGAGAATACAAACATATTTGGACCCCCGTAACCCTAACAAGGAAATTACAAGGATTTAATGAAGCAGAAAATGGGGTACCATTTAGTGCTCCAATTTATTTCCAGCTAGGAACAAAACTAGGAAAGGAGCAGTTTGGTTTAACGAATCTTGACAGTAATGGGATAAGAGGAATGAATGTATTGAAATATTTTGGATTTTAGTAGATTTAGTAAATAAGGATTTCTGGGAAATGCCTTCTGACAGAATCAAAGCTGTAGAATAACCAGTTGTTACTGAAGCAGGGTATAGGCCAGTTGCTGCAAAGGCCAGTGAGAAAATGAAATGGCCTGATTGGCCAGTAAAAGTATTGGAAATTGCAGAAAAACATAACAAGGTCTGGGCTACAAATAAGGCAGAATGTGGAAAAATTGATGCAGAGGTATTAATTACAGAACTCAATCCCCAACTGCAGAGACAACATAAATAGCCTAAGGAAGCAGAACCTGGTTTAATGAAAACTATTCAAGGACTTTTAGAGCAGGGAGTTACAGTGGAACAACAGAGTATAAGCGAGGCAGCCATTTGTCCTGTTTTGAAAGCAGACAGCAAGACTTGGAGGTTAACCATCAGTCTTAGACGCCCTAATAAGGTAACTCCAATGACTGCTCCAGTGGTAGTAAAATATTCAGAAGTAATTGCTTCTCTTATGGGAGGAGCACAATGGTTCACCATCTTTGATTTAGCCAATGTATTCACAGCCAGACTCCTGGGACAAATTTGCCTTTACATTCAAGGAAGACAGCTCTGTTTTCGTCAGACCCCCCCAAGGATTCCATAATAGCCCTGCTGTTTGTCATAGGCATGTAAATAAGATACCTAATCAGGATAACATCATACCGTACTTTGATGGTAACTAAGGAGGAAAACTTGGAAATATTAGATCATGTTTTACAAAAGATAAAAGAAACTGGGTTTAAGGTTAGTCCAGAGAAAGCTCAAATATGCCGGCAGCAAGTAAATTATCTGGGATACGCTAGGACAGGAGGGATGGTCACCAGATAACCAAAAGATGGAATTGTTACCAAAGTTACCAGCTCCAGCAGATGTATCCACCTAAAGGTCATTTTGGGGATTGACAAATTTCTCAAGAGATTTCATAGAAAATTATGCAGAAAAGGCCAGTTCACTGTATCCATTATTAAAGAAAGGCAATAAATGGGAAAGAGGATTAGAACAACAGGAAGCTTTTATTCAGCTTAAAAAGGCATTAACACAAGCCCCAGCTTAGCATACCCAAAGGTAGGACAACTTTTCGTACTTCAGTTAGCTACTACCAGCACTGGAATGAGTGCTGGCTTAAGCCAAGACCCTGGCACAGGTCTTCAAGCAGTGGCATATGACTCTAAGATGTTGAACAGAGCAGAACAAGTATTTACTCCTTGTGAAAAAGAGGTATTGGCATTGGTTTGGGCTTTGCAACATTGGGAGTATCTAGTACGACTATCCCCAGTGCTTCTTAAGACAACCCATTCACCTATGAAATATGTGCTACTCCCAGCGCTCCACATGGCCTCAGGGCCAGCTCGCCTACCCCTGCTGCTCCACCACGGGGCAAAACATGGACCTTACCTACAGTGACCAGGGAGAGTCACAAATGATGTATCTGCATTAATGTTCCTTCCCCTGGTTTATTTATTCAGGTGTATACATTTTTTTGGTTAGAATGTACGTACTTTTCAGTTCTTTGTTTGGAGACGTTTTTGTTAGCGAATAAAAAGCTTTTGTTTTTACAGTGATTCATCTTTATTAGTTTACTACATATGGTGCGTAACGCCTGCTGGCAGCGAAAGTTGTGCTCTTGTACACTCACTACCCATCGGATCTGTGCCAAACAATGCCAAACAAATCAGATGTAAGCAGAGTCAAGATGAGCTCTACCCTGACATCTGGTGCTGAATTGTGGCGAGTTGTGGAACAGAACTTCAGGGGCTGGTCTTGTTTGCATAGGCACACCCACTCCACCTAGCATGAGCCCACAGCTGCCTCAAATGGTCACTTTGGCTGCTATGGGGTCCCCAGTTTCTCTGTTATTGGGGCAGGAAGAATAAAGTGTTGTTACCCTGATTATGTGAATCTAGGCCAGTGGAACTGTTTTATGACAGAGAGACTCATCATCAACTAGGTAGCACTTGCTAGACAGGGGACATGGGTTCCAAAACTCAGTGAATTGAAAAAAAGCACATGAAAATAAATAAATAAAGACCTGCATCTAGGGGAAGAAAGAAGAGAAAATGGGCCCCCCATTTCAGGGCTGAAAGTACTAACCGTACTTCTTTCTCTCTCTACTGTAGCATATCAGAGCTAACTTTGATTCTGTTATGAGTCTAGTTACAGACTGCTGAGCTGAGTTCACTTGGGGCTAATGGTGCACCACCTGTGGGGTTCCCCTACAACAAACTGAAATCACTAAACAGCTAAAATTACTAAGAGCTCAGATTCCCTGAGTGCTGTGTTAAGTGGTGGGGGGCCTGAAAATATATGGTAGAGCAGCTCACAGGATGTCAGGTGAAGTGGAGCCAATGGTGAGCTGGAGCTGGTTCCCACTGATTCACAAGAAGTGGTTGTTAAATTTAGAAGCTGGTGTAGAACTGGCTGTTAAAGGAACGGGTGAGAAGGCGGATAGGCAAACAACTCTGGTCCGTGGGCCACATCTGGCCTGTGGGACCCTTCTGTCTCTGGCCTGCCTGAGCTCCCAGCTGGGTAGGCTTCCCTGGTCCCTCCCCTGCTCCCCCCTACACCCTTGCAGAGCCTCACCATGCCACCAGCGCCAGTGCTCTGAGCAGCTGTGCAGCTCCTTCCACTTTGAGCAGCATGGTAAGGGGGCTGGGCCGGGGCTGGGAGGAGGGGTTAGATAAGGGGCAGGGAGCGGTTGGAGGGGGTGGAGGTTCTGGGGGGCAGTCAGGGGATGAGGGACGGGTGAGGTTGGATAAGCATAGGAGTCCCAGGGGCCTGTCAAGGGGCGGGGGTGTGGATAGGGGTCAGGGGACAGGGAACGGGGGGT
>NC_133769.1:10167490-10215623 GCF_003597395.2 Chelonoidis abingdonii
GGCATTGGCCACTGTCGGTAGACAGATACTGGGCTAGCTGGACCTTTGGTCTGACCCGGTACGGCCGTTCTTATGTTCTTGTGTTATGTTCTTATGTCCCAGGTCACTGGATGGGGGCTCAAGCCGGTTTGTATTGTGTTATTGAAACGGAACCCCTGGATACTGAACTCGGCCCTTGTTGCTGCCAGCTCAGATGGGCAGAAGGGTGACACATAAACGTACACACACCCTCACCATTAATGGGGCACTGTCGATGATTTTTGCACAGATGTGCTGTAAGTACCAGGCAATGCCTAACAGGCCTCCACGCTGCTACTCCCAATTGAGCACAGTCCACCAGACAAATGACTGTGGCATGCAGTTAAAGTGCTCTTTCAAAGCTTCCCTCGGCTGTTTAGCTCCTCATTGAGTTCATCTGCTCATGGCTTTCTGAACAGACCTGTGTTCTTAAAGGTGTGAGTGTCATGCATCCCACACACATTTCAGTAAAGTATCCCTTGTGATCCACCAATGTTTGCGTAACCAGGGAAATGTAACTCTTTCTCTTGATATACCTGTGGCATCTACTGATGTATGTCAGATGATGTACTCCAGTGCTCTGGGGCCACAGTGGGAATGTGTATGTGGAGTCTATTGCCCCACCACAGTTCAGCAACCCTGTAGCTACAAAGCCAGAACTGCGCTACATCCTGCACAATGCCGACAGTCACAGCCCTGGGGAGCAGGACACAGTTAATGCCCTGCACACTTGCATGAGAGTGGCCCCCACCACACTGGATTTTTCTGCTCCAGAATGACTTCCCACTGACTGGTAGCAAATCCAGCATTGCACGTTTCCACACTGGGATGGCCACTCACTTCTCCCCTGTCAGTGCAGCTCCCCTTTTGGTGTCCCTATGTTGGATGTCTGGGGCGAGCTCAGCACACAGATCCAGGACCATGGCCTTGTGCATCCGAAAGTTCTCATCCCAACCCTGCATCACGATGCAACCCCATCAGTCGGTGCTTGTTTCTCAGCCCAGAAACTGCACGCCACCATTTGCAGCTGCTTTGTAAACACCACTGTGACATTGGCAGAGCAGGTGCCAGCTCATGCCAAGGCTCCAGGCCTCCCTGAACACTTACAAATGCATAGCTGGGAACCAGTCTCGCTCACCCATGTGCTGACATTATCAAAAGAGAGATCAGATATTGATAAGATTGTGTTTGGACTTTATGAAATGCTTGCAGGATGCTGCGTGGATTGAGCCTCCGGGTATAAAGTCATATGGAGCGTTTGCATTGTAAAGGCTCTGTAACTGTTTAACTCACCTAACAGAAAAAAAGCATTCATTTAGGTAACATGCTTGTCCTGCCCACAAGATGATCCACTGAAGACAAATGAGGTATTATAGTGCATTGAAGGACAGAGGCCCTGTTGACTACGTTCCTCTCTCCCTCCCCCCAGGAAGGAGAGACCGATGCATGAACTCATTCCACCATCTTGGAGTCTGGAGTGGAGGCAATAAAAATCCCCGACAAGGAGAAACTGGTTCTTGTTTGCTGCTTGGCCTCCCACAGGGCTGGAGCTACAAAACAGAAGTAGAGATCTCCAGGGTCAACCTGCGTTATCCCTACAAGACATTCAGTGCTGACAGATTGCTACAACTCTCTCGCCTTTTGGAACCAGAGACTAACTCATTTGTGTAGATCTGTTGCCTCCGTTCACCTGTAAATAACAATGCTTGCGTTTCTTTTCCGTAGCAAATAAATCTTGCGTTCGTTTGCTTTGGGATTGGCTACCAGCGTTTCTTTGCTGCGAGCTCCAAGGTACAGACTGATGCGGGGTAAGTGATTGGTCTCTTGGGACTGGAAGCAACCTGACTCTTTGGGATCTGTGGCATCTGGGAATCAACCATTACTGGCCCCAGGGGACACTCTGTGGCTCCATGGTAAGACGGTTCTTGTGCTTTCAGAGTTCACACTTGTTCCTGGGTTGGTGAAAGCTAATTGTAGAACACATGAAAGGTTTGGGGCATCTGTCCAGCTTTTGGCAGTCTGCCCTGAGGTTGGCACTCATAATTCTGAACCGCTCCAGACAGCGTGACAGCTGCCAGCAGCCTTGAATTGGTCCTCACTGTGACCCACAGCAAACTGACCACCTGGAAGTCGTCATGTTCCCTGTGGTTCTTCTTGTGGCTGTGAAAATCCCAGAGGATCGTGCGTCCTGTGCTTGCCACCCTCATGCCAACCGCGCAGAGCTGAGCAAGCGCCACATTTCTGTCACAGAGGGGAGCCACAACAGGTCCAGGGCGAGTTCATGGGAATTGAAAATAGATGTGAAAATTATGGGATAAAGATTCTATTATCGGATGGAGATCATTGCATTATGGGAAGTTGGCTGCTTGCTCCCAGGCACCCTGAGCAAGTTGTTTGGCCTCACCATGCATTGCCAAAAGTACCCAAAAGCCAGTGCGCTGGGTGCACACGCTTACTTCCCCATGGTGTGCTGCACTCTGCATCGACACAAGCACTCCTGGTGACTACACGTGTCTGCGACGCAAGGACCTGAGTGTGCACCTGTACAAGCAACATGCTAACTGCAGTGGCTGTATGCTGATGTAACGGTCACGTAGACACAGCCTAGGTCCAGAACTCACAGCCAGTGTGGGGTTTGCGCCCTGGGTCTTAACAGTCTGCCCTGAGGCTAGGACTCTCGCTCTTCTGAGTCACTGCATTACCAGCGCTTCTTGTCTCTTTGGGGGCCTGGCCCTCTGAGGGTTCAGCCACCCACCTCCTTGGGACACGCTGCACTAAGAAGAAAGATCCACCTGTGACTCCTGATTGGCTCCGTAGCTGGTGTTGAAATGGGTTCCTGTCTGCATCCTGTATCACTTGCCAGACTGGTATTGCCCTGGCCTCTTCTTTTGTCATTCAGTATTGGACCCATTCTACAACAATATGCATTACCTCACCTTTTGGGGGCAAAGCCAGATCTTTTGGCACCTGCTCCCCTATTTGGTGTAAACATTGCTTGTGCCAATCAGAGGCGAACACACACAGGTTTTGGGGTCTGTCCACTATGACACTTTCTGTGATGTCATAGTGGTACTTTAGGGGTTGCCCTGCCATGTGCAGGCAGAGAGAGGAGAAAACGTGTCCCGTGTATCCCGTGTATGCCGTGTATGCCGTAACCGAGCCTGATCACCTCGAAGCCTCTCTCTCAGCTCACGTGTTTTAAATAGAGCTTCTACGTTGCCGGTCGTGATGTGTTGGTTTGTATTTGTAAGTATCAGTTATTACTAAATGCTGCATTTTGTTTGTAAATATTGTTAGTAGATTATTTTAGGCATTGTGTGTTTAGGTTTTGTAACTCTATTAGCTAATCATAAGGCTGCTCTCTTACCCCTTGTAACTATCCCCAATAAAATTTAAAATTGATTGATTTTAGTTGTGTGTGTGTGTGTGTCTGCAGTCTGCCTCGTGACCCATACTCTCCTTGCATCTCTTACCTATATAGTCTGTTGCCACGTGCAGCCTGGTAAATAACAGGCCCGCATTTTTTTTTTGCCCCTGCAAATACGTGGCAATCTACAGCTGGGTGACAGTTAATGAAGTAACGAGCACCTGGGCCTAATCAATGGCATATGAGGGTTCAGTCGGGGGGGCCCAGAACGGAGACAGGAAGCTCCAGGGGAGAGAGCTCCTCAGGCGAGCTGAGTAGGAAGCCCCCAGAACACAAGGAGAGGAAGTTCCAGGGGAAAGAAACTAGACAGCTCTGCAGGCAGGCCAACCTGAGAGGGAGATGCCCTGAGTTAATAGGGGAGAGGCTGCAGGTGGGGGAGAAGCCTGGAGACTCCAGCAGCAGAAGGCTTGTTTACATACCATGTTTACATAAACTAGACCTCTGACGGGGCAGTGCTAACAGCATTCAAGCCTCCTTGAACTTACTAGGGGAAACCGAGGCAGAGACGTAACTGAGGTTCCACACCAGTCTGCTAGGGGGCGCTCCAGTCGTGAGTTCCTGCCATAGCACCAAGCAACAGTCAAGTCACCTGTAAACCCAGATTTATTGGGTCGTAAAACAAAAGCACAAGTTTGCAGGACAGCTCTAGGTTTACACTTGTCATAACCTGAACCAGATGGGGCGTCTTCGGCTCTGCAACAGTCACATGGAAAGAAACCACCTTGCACTCCCAAGAAGAGTGAGATGTTGTGACCAGCTATGGGCACACAGCCCTAGCCGTTGTTATAGCAGACCCACAGCTGACCAGCTCCAGCTTCCCCTCTCAACACCTGGCTGTGGAGTTGCGGGGGCTGGGAGCTCTGGCTCAGCACTAACGAGCTGTCAGCTGTAGCACAGTCTTAACCCTGCTTGTGTTTCCTCAAACCTGGCACCTCAACAACAGGCTCCATCGCAGCCTCTCCACAGCCCAGAGCAACGGGGAGCAGCAGTGTCTGTTCTGGCCCATGCTACAGCAGACAGCTCAGTCCAGTTCCAGAGGGCACACCCCGCAGCACCACGGGACCTGCATGCAGCATAGAGAGGTCTGGCAAACCAGGGTACATGTGAAAGGATTCAGAGGCACCTCGGACAGGCGTGTCGGCACGGGAATACCTACTACACCTTAAATCCACTCCCTGTCTTAATCCACATTAGCTTCCAATGCCTCGTCTATGCTATAAAGTTACACCAATGTAAACTGCCTTATATCGACCTAGTGCCTACACTTCCATTGATCTCCCACCAATGCCAGTGCCCTATTCTGCTGACATAAGACCACCTCCATGAGCGGCACTGAGTCACAGTCGATATGCAGAGTGTAGACAAGCCCAAATCTCTCAGGGCAGGGAGGGAGGTCAGAGGTGCCACTCCAGTGCGGGCCAGGATGGGTGCTGGTGTCGATCGACCAAGAACAGCAGTAGGGGCGGGGGCATATGAAAGGTGAGTTTGGCAGAACGGACAGGAAGAGATCCTAGACAAGCTGGGGGGTGCCCGGTACCTCACTACCATGGATCTCACCAAAAGCTACTGGCAGGTGCCTTTGGACCCAGAGGCCAGGGCAAGTCTGCTTGCACCACCCCAATCGGGCTCTTTGAGTTCCTGGTCCTGCCTTTTGGCCTCAAGAGGGCACCGGCCACCTTCCAGCGCCTGGTGGATCAGTTACTGAGGGGGAAGGAGGACTTTGCTCTGGCATATATTGACGATATCTGTGTCTTTAGCCAGACCTGGGAGGACCATGTGTCCCAGGTGAAGAGGGTGCTGGGTCGCCTCCAGGATGCAGGACCGACTGTAAAGGTGGAAAGTGCAAAGTGGGGATGGCAGAGGTGTTGTACCTGGGCCACAAGGTGGGGGGCAGCCACCTGAAGCTGGAATGGGGCAAAGTGGAGGTAATCCAGGACTGACCCGCTCCCCAGACTAAGCAGCAGGTCCAGGCTTTCATTGGGATGGCGGGGTACTACCGGAGGTTTGTGCTCCACTTTAGCTCCCTGGCGGCTCCCCTCACGGAGCTGTGTAGGAAGAGAAAGCCAGACAAGGTGGTCTGGGCCGAGCAGTGCCAGAGGGCTCTTTATGCGCTGAAGGAGGCACTTATCCAGGGCCTGGTGCTGGTAAACCCGGATTTTAACAAACCTTTCCAGGTGTTCACCAATGCCTCAGACACGGGGCTGGGGGCGGTGCTGATGCAAACTGATACTAAGGGGGAGAGACACCCCACTGTGTACCTGAGCAAGAAGCTGCTGCCCCGGGAGCAGCACTATGCGGCCATAGAGAAGGAATGGCTGGTCATGGCGTGGGCCCTTAAAAAACCGCAGCCATATCTATTTGGGCAGTGCTTCATCATGTACACGGACCATTCGCTCCTGACGTGGCTACATCAAATGAAAGGGGCTAATGCCAAGCTGCTGAGATAGAGTCTGTTCCTCCAGGGGTACGAAATGGAGGTGGTTCATGTGAGGGGGAGGGCCAATGTTATAGCCACTTCTTTATCACGGGGTAGGGCCCTGAACTTCCCCAGGTCAATGGCTAAGTGACTCTGCTCCTTTCAGCCTCAAAGGGGGGAGAGAGGTGACGAAGTGGAGGATTTTCTTGTTTTTCCAAGGGTTTGCATGCAGAGGGGGTGGGACTCAGTGTCCCTGGGTGTTACTAGTTTAACGAGGTGATAGGAGAGGGAGTTGGTTGTTACAGAAGACCAGAGAGAGAACTTGGGACCCCAGCCAATGGCCTGGAGAATGGATACCCCAGCAACTGGTGACCTGGTGACCCGGAGACCCAGCTCGGGAATCACAGTCAGTTCTGGCCAGTGGGAGGACAATGGGCTGCGGAGAGAGGACCCCGGTGACCTGACCAGCCGGTTCCAGCCAGAGGGTACAAAGGACGGCTGAGAGGAGAGGAGGCCCAGGTGACTCTGTTTACCTGGAGAGAAGACAAAGGATGAGAAGGGGCTTGGGGATAGGTGATAATGGATACTCAACTGGAACGCAAGGGGTCTCTGGATTGTATAGAGAGAGAGCAGGCAAAGACCCCCTGGATGCAGGAGAGACCTGGATGTGCTGGGCTGAGGGGTGCTAGGCCCAAGGGCCTGGAGAGTTTCCTGTGCTGGGTTCAGACACTCAATAAACCCTCCTTTTTTACGCTGGCTGAGAGTCACTCCGGTCTAGAGATCAGAGGCATTATTCCCTCTGGGATTGGAGGCCCCAGGGGTCCAGAGTGAGGGGTCTCTCTGAGGAGACCCACGGTGAGAGACAGGCATGCTGAGGGCTCAGAGAGGTGCAATTCCAGGAGGGGGAAGGGCTTAACCCCCAGGAAAGAGTGGAACCCAAAGAAGGGCTGTTGCACTGAAGGAGGTTCCCATGAGGGACCGTACGGGGCCAAGAATGGACACACTATCAACTAAATAGCACTTGCTAGATAAGGGGCATGGGTTCCAAAACCCAGTGAAGGAAAGAGTGAAGGCAGGCAGGCAGGCATGAAGGCAGGTGTGAAGGCAGGCAGGCGTGAAGGCAGGCGTGAAAGCAGGCAGGCAGGCGTGAAGGTAGGCAGGCAATAGGTATCTGTACCTTGTGGTGTAGGCTCCTTGTGTGAGCCGGAAGCACCAGTTCCACCTACTCCTCTTTCCACTGTGGAATATGAGAGTTGATTTTTGATTCCCTTAAGAATCTAGATGCAGGTTACTGAGCTGAACTCACTTTGGGCTAATGGTGCACTAGCGCTGGGGCTCCCCCACTGTGAGCTGAGATCTCTAAGAGCTGAAATCACTAAAGAGCTGGAATTGCTGAGCTGAGAGCACTGAGTACTGTGCTAACTAGTGGGGGAGCCTGAAGCTATACAGTGGAGCAGAGCAGCTGGCAGAATGGAGTGGAGCAGTTTGGGGAGCCACAGAGTGAGTGGAGCCGAGCAGTTTGTGGGGACAGCTGGTGGAGCAGAGCAGCTGGCAGAGCGGAGCAGCTGTGGGACGGGTGGAGCAGCCCACAGAGCGAGTGGAGCCGAGCAGTTTGTGGGGACGGCTGGAGTGGATCACTGGACGGCTAGTGGAACAGAGCAGCTAGTGGAGCAGAGCAGAGAGGAGCAGTTTGTGGGGGTGGCTGGAGGAGCAGAGTGGAGGGGCTGGTAGAGCGGAGCAGTTTGTGGAAAAGGCGGAAGCAGAACCCCATGGAGAGGCAGGGCAGTCGGCCCCAGACCAAGTAAGGTGCCCCTTTCTACCCAGGCTCGGCAGGGAGGGACCTCTGCAGATAGACTCTGGGGCTGCACTGACCCAGGACAGAGACTTTTGGGTTGTGGGACTTTTGGGACTGTGGGTGATCTTTGGGTTGCTGGACTCTAGGGACATTTGGGGTATTGGACTTTGGAGTCTTGGGGTGATTTAGGGGTTGCCGGACTCAAGAGCCCAGGGAAAGGGACACGGCCCAATTTCCTGGAGTTGGTCTTTGCTCACAGTTTGGTCTATGACTCTAGTTGAGGTGTTTTCCCAATTTAATGCTTGTTGTTTATCTCATGTAATTAAACATTTTCTGCTACACCAAGACTCTGTGCTTGCGAGAGGGGAAGTATTGCCTCTTCGAGGCACCCAGGGACGTGTGTAAGATTTTCCCAGGTCACTGGGTGGGGGCTCAAGCTGGTTTTGAATTATGTTGTAGAGAAGGGACCCCTATGTATTGAACCCGGCCCCTGCTGCTATCAATTCGGCCTGGCAGAAGGGTTACATGCAGGTGAGAGCCTTCCCATCTGGGGATGATGCCACTGAGAAGGGCAGAGGACCAGGGAAGGGGCTTGTCCCCCAAGCCTGGCAGAGGTGTAAGCCTGGGGCAGGGCGAGGCCCAATTCGAATACCCGGTGGAGGTCCAGGTCTTCGGCGGCACTTCGGTGGTGGGTCCTTCACTTGCTCCAGGTCTTCTGCGGCATTGAAGGACCTGCCACCGAAATGCTGCCAAAGACCCAGAGTGAGTGAAGACCCGGATCGTCGCTAGGCACTCTGCTTTAGGGGGCAGGGCCCTCTGAGGTGCAGGCACAGGGCCCGATTCGAGGGAATTGGGGGAATCGGCCTAAAGCCGGCCCTGCCAGGGAACTTTGTGCCTCTATCATTGCTTTCCCCTGCTGCTCAGCAGGTGTCTCCTGGGTGTGTTTCCCCTGGCCGCTCTGAGCCAGAACCGTGTTGGGGGCTGTGTTCCCAGGGGTGCAGCGCACTAAAAAACACCCAGAGGCTGCCAGCGTGAAGGCACTTCCATTGCCACAATGCATTTATTACCTTTGGGATTTCCCAGTCAGGCACTACCGGCCTCGGCAGCCTGCACATCCTCCCCCCACTCAGTGCTCACGCCTGCCCCCAGGGCTGCCCCGAGGCCCAGCACAGGAGGCACTTTCTCTCTGGGTGCTGGTCCCTAGTGCCGACCTGCAGCTACCAAGCTGCTGAGCCGGGACAGGGGCAGCAGCCCAGCAGGTGTGTCTCGTTCCCAGAGTCCGTGGCACTTAGTGTCTAACCACCGCAGGGCTGTCCTCAGGCTGGCTTTCTCTCCTGTGTCGCTCGGCCTGTCCCGCCGGCACCGCCCACACACCGCCAGCTTCCCTGGGAATGACAGGAAGGAGAGAACCCATGAACTCAGCTGATTCTTTTCAAACTCTTGGATGCAAGTTATCTGGTCCTGATGATTTAAAAATATTTCACTTTCCTAGTGCATAGAATCACAGAAACGTAGGGTTGGAAGGGACCTTGAGAAGTCATTTAGTCCAAGCCCTTGTGCAGAGGCAGGACCGAGTAAACCTAGCTCATTCCTGACAGGTGTTTGCTTCACCTGTTCTTAAAAACTTCCAGTGACGGGGATTCCACAACCTCCCTTGGAAGCCTGTTCCAGAGCGTAGCTACCTTTAGAGTTGGAAAGCTTTTCCTAATACCAACCCTAATCTCCCTTGCTGCAGATTAACCCATTGCTACTTGTCCTGCCTTCAGCAGACACAGAGAACAATTGATCCCCTTCCTCTGTATAACAGCCCGTAACATAGTTGAAGACTGTTCTCGGGTCCCCATTCGGTCTCTTTTCTCAGGGCTAAACATGCCCAGTTTGTTTGACCTTTCCCCATAGCTCAGGTTCTCTAAACCTTTCGTCATTTCTGTGCTTTCCTCTGGACTCTTTCCAATTTGTCCCCATCTTTCCTAAAGTGCAGCACTCAGCCCTGGACACCACATCCAGCTGAGGCCTCCCCAGTGCCAAGCAGAGTGGGACAGTTACCTCCTGTTTCTGCCATACAACACTCCTGTTAATACAGGCCAGGATGATATTAGCCTCTTCCCAACTGCATCCCGCTGGTGACTGATATTTAGTGTGCGAGCCGCTGGATCCCTCAGCCCCTTTGCAGCAGTGCTGCTGCTGCTTAGCTCTCATGCCATCCCTTGGACAGCACAAAGCCACCAGGAGCATTATGTGCCATGTAACAGGGTGGCTGTGACATTCCTCTGGTGTTATCCGGACTGGTGATCTGCTAGGTCACCCCAATCCTTGACTCCGGGAGCCAGCCTGACCCTGCTCTGCTGTGAGAACCCCACTCCTGGGCTGTTCACGCACAGCCTCTGCCATGTAAGCTGCTCCTTGGATTGTGCAACCGAATGACACTAGCCAATATCTCCGCTCCCAGACTCACCCCTAGGAACCTCCGTCCTGCCGTGTGCAGTTATGCCCGCTGGATGCTGCAAGCTTATACAAGTTCATCAATTTAACAAAGAAATTGATATGTACCAGGCTTGTTACCCCAAGGGGAGCCTGTGACATGGTGCAAACCAAACAGGCTGCTCCAGGCAGAACACGCTGTCAGCAGAGTCAGAACGGGCTCTAGCCTGACATCTGGTGGGGAGCTGTGGAAAGGCCATCAGGAGCCCGTCTCCTTTGCATGGGCCACCCACACTGCCTAGCGTGATGGGACTGCCTGCCCAGATGGTCACTTTGGCTGGCAGGAGTAATAAAGGGTTGTTATTCCTGGTTATGTGAATCAAGGACAGAGAGACTCGCCCTCAACTAAGCAGCACTTGCTAGGCAAGGGACATGGGTTCCAAAGAACAGCAAAATCAGGCAAACTGGGGGGTTCTGGGGATCAAATAGCCTGCTGCTGCTTCTCTTTTCACTGTGGTTATAGAGCTAATTTAGAGTCTTGTTACATACTGCAAAGCTGAAATCAAGGTTATCTAGATATCAAATCCAATTTGGGCTGGTAGTTCTGAAGCAGAAAGACTGTCTGGGTGCACCAGCAGTGAGATTCCTCTATTAACAGGGGAGATCACTGAGAGCTGTATTAAGGGGGGATATATTGGTGGATGGCTAGTAGAGAGGCATGGTGGGTGGTGAAGACTAGAGCAGAACCCCATGGAGACATGTGGCAATTGGGTTTTGAGGGCCCCACCCAGGCTGGGAGGTGAACTCTGCAGATGAACTTCTGAACTCTGGGGCTGCACTGACCAAGGACAGTAACTGTGAGTGGGGAGACTGTTGGGTTGCTGGACTTAAGACCTGAAGGGAAAAGGACACTTACTTGGGGGTGGGTCTTTTGCTCATGGTTTGTGTTTATGAATCCTGTTTGTGGTGTTTTCCCAGCATAATGCCACATTGTTTCCCTCCTTTATTAAAAGGATTTTGCTACACTCAGACTCTGTGCTTGGGAGAGGGGAAGTATTGCCTCTCAGAGGCGCTCATGGGGGTGGTATGTAATTGTCCCAGGTCACTGGGTGGGGGCTCAAGCCAGTTTTGTGTTGTATTGTTGAAAAGGAACCCCTAGGTACTGAACCTGGCCCTTGCTGCTGCCAACTCTGATGGGCAGAAGGGTTTCACAAACTTATTAATTATAATGACAGATTTTCAGTGATTATAAGTCAAAGCACAACAAGTCAGATTTGGTCAAATGAAACAAAAGCAAAACACATTCTAAGCTGATCTTAACACTTTCAGTGCCCTTGCAAACATAGATGCTTCTCACCACAGGCTGGCTGGTTGCCCTTCAGACAGCTCTCCCCTTTGATCAGTGCTTCAGTCACTTAGTGGTGGTGATGTCTATAGATGGAGGTGGAAGAGAGAGGAAGAACATGGCAAACGTCTCTCCCTTCTATCATGTTCTTTCTTTCCTCTTGGCTTTGCCCCCCCACCCCTTCAGAGTCAGTTGAGGATCACCTCATCGCGGTCCCAAACTGACCAAGGGAAGGGGGGTGACCCACTCAAGAGTCCAACAGATCCTTCGTTGCTGCCTAGGCCAGCGTCCTTTGTTCCTGTGAGGCTGGGCTGAGTTTGTCCCATCCATGCCCTGATGAGGTATGAACTGCCCCTCTGCTCCTGAAGAGTTTTGCCTGGGCTTGTTTTAAGCCATGAGGACATATTTTCAGCCTCATAACTACATACATGAAATTAGAACCTATAACATTATTAAGACGAGTTCCTGTCTGCATCCTGTAGAACTTGCCCATACAGGTATTGCCCTGGCCTCTTCTTTTGTCATTCAGTGTTGAACGCATTCTACAACAATATGCATTTCCTCACCTTTTGGGGGCGAAGCCAGACTTTTTGGCACCTGCTCCCCTACCTGGTGTAAACTTTGCTTGTGCCAATCAGAAACGAACACACACAGGTTTTGGGCCCCGTCCCCTATGACACTTCTGTGATGTCATAGTGGGTACTTTAGGTCGCCCTGCCATGTGCAGGCAGGGAGAGGAGAAAGAAAAACGAATCCTGTGTATCCTGTGTACCCCCGTAACCGAGCCTGATCACCTCGAAGCCTCTCTCTCAGCTCACGTGTTTCAAACAGAGTTTCTACGTTTGCCGGTCGTTATGTGTTGGTTTGTATTTGTAAGTATCAGTTATTACTAAATGCTGCATTTTGTTTGTAAATATTGTTAGTAGATATTTTAGGCATTGTGTGTTTTAGGTTTTGTTAACTCTATTAGCTAATCATAAGCTGCTCTCTTACCCCTTGTAACTATCCCCAATAAAATTTTAAATTGATTGATTTTAGTTGTGTGTGTGTGTGTCTGCAGTCTGCCTCGTGACCCATACTCTCCTTGCATCTCTTACCTATATAGTCTGTTGCCACGTGCAGCCTGGTAAATAACAGGCCTGCATTTCCTTTTGCCCCTGCGAATACGTGGCAATTTATAAACATCACTATAGCAACAATGCTCAGTGCATCATAAGCCTTCCGAAGACACCCAACATGACAAACTTTGCATTGGATACCACACAATCATGTTATACGGACAAACATGGGGGTGCAGGGTGTTCCCCCAAGATACAGAGTGTCACAGTGGCACTCACCTCTTGTGAGCACCCCCTATCCAAATGTGTGTGCTGCACTCTCTCTCTCTCTCTCAGTTTGTGGTGGATCTTCAGCGACTCAGCCCTCTAGCCAAGTCACACAGTCTGTACGTGAAATATGAATCAACCCCCTTCTGGGATAAACAGTCCAACAGGGGCCTATCTCCGTACCCCTCAGCTGGCCTCTCTCTCCCTGTAGCCCTGCCTGAGCTCAGGTCCTTACTTAGTCCAGCAGTCTGCAAATGGTCTCAGCCCTGGTCTTGAGCTGTACCCCCAGGGCTACCTCCCTGGAAGGGATGTCTTCCCCGTCTCCTGGCCTTTCTGGCCCCAGCACTCCAACTGGGTCACTGAACAGTTCAGTTCCCCTTCCAGATATGCATCAAAGTCCAGGCCACCTCTCCAGTGGCTAATGGGGCCTCCGGGTCCTAGCCTAGGGACCCTAAGAATAGCATCCATCCGCCACATACCTTTAACTAAACTGCTACAATTCCCTGGGCCATTTGCCTGTGGCCCCAGAACTTTCTTCGTCCTTGTCCTGGCTGAGTCCAAGCAGCCAGCATGGAGCTCCTTCTTGCTCCCTTGGCCCCTACCAACAACTGCTCCCATCCAGGTCCTGGAGATCCTTCAGGCAGCCAGGAGCACCAACTTAACTCCTCTGGCTCCTGGCAGCAACTGCTCTCTACCCTGCACGGCAGCTCCTTTTATATGGGCCTGCTAGGCCCTGATTGGCTGTTCCCTGAAGCCCCCTCTGAGCGGCTGCATCCCACGCGGCCTCTCTAGGCCACTTGGAGGACTCACTTCCACTGCTTCTTTCTGGGATGGGGTGTGGTAGGGCCCTGAGGCCTCCAGCAGGGTCACATGCCTCCTTGATGTTCTGTCCTGAATCAAGTCTGGGGTAGGATGCCTGTGTGGGACAGGTGTCTGACACTATCCAGCTGTCGTGTTTTTGGTTTTCCAGGGGGTCTTTTCCTGCCTTCTTTCATTGGCTCAAAGTTGAAGCTGGTTCTCACAGAGAAGCTGGCAGGCATTTGGAGTAGACGAACATACCACCTTAGAGACCACTGGGTGAGTGTTTGAGAGAGCAGAACGTGTTTCTTTAGAAAATACGTCTTTTCGTTCTACTTGGATTCATACCATTGGAGGGGTTTGATTTTCTCAAGATGTGTCTTCTAGATGGTGTCCAACTTCACTCAGCTATTCCCCATTTTGTATGTATGCATTTGATCTTTCCTTCTTAAGTGCACTTGTTGTTAGTGATGTTCATCTTGTGGATTTCAGACTGATTGTCCACTTTATGAAGGTCAGTTTGAATTCTAGTCCTGTCCCCCAAAGTGCTTGCACCCCCTCCAGCTTGGTGTCACCCACAAATTTTATAGGCATGCTCTCTGCTCCATTCATTAATTAAAATATTGAATAGTCCTGGCCCCAGGACTGCCCCCCCACTAGAGACATCCTCACAGTTTGATAGCTAACTGGCGGTTCTACTCTTTAAGTATGTTTTTTCAAACAGTTCTCCACCTACTTACAGTCATTTCTTTTAGCTGGCTTACAAGAATGTCATGTGGGACTGTGTCAAAGGCTTTACTAAAATCAAGTATCAGAGGGGTCGCCGTGTTAGTCTGGATCTATAAAAAGCGACAGAGTCCTGTGGCACCTTATAGTCTATAAGGTGCCACAGGACTCTTTGTTACTTTTTACTAAAATCAAGATAAGTCATGTCTGCTCCTCTCCACTCATCTACTAAGACAGTAACCCAGCCAAAGAAGAAAAACAGGTCGGTTCGGTGTGATTTGCTCTCAACAAATTCACATTAGCTCTGACTTATCACCCTCTTACCCTCCAGGTCTCCGCTGGCTTTCAACACAACCGAAGGCTGCTGCCAGGATTTCGCTCCATTTCAAGGGCAGTTGTGGCAGTTACACTCTGCACCAGTGCTTGGCAGACCACCTCGTGATGGGCGATTTGTGAGTGCGTTCAAGCTTCGTCTCTGCATGACTTGCCCCACTCCTGGGAGAAAGGGCTGAAGTGGGGGAACTTCTTACCTCCTGACCAGCTTGGGGTGCCCAATTCCTCTTCCCTGGCAGGAGATTTGCTCCGAGCCGTAAGATTCCAGGAGAAGAGTCTCGGGAAAGGGAAATGACATTGGCTCTAGTGTGTGCCGGTGCCAGTTTGCCCCCCTGGGCTGCAATGGGGAGAGGCAGCACGGTCAGACCACCTTGGCCCTTTCTTCCCAGGAGCCAGTCTGCCGTCCTATACATGTAACTGCCAGCCCTGGTTCCTCCCACCCAGCTCAGTCTGAGTTGCTTTCGTCAGGCGCAACCGGTTCCTTCACTCGCTGGCTGGAGAGAAGGTTCTGAGAGAGGAGTTCGGGATATTTGATGGGAGTCCCTTTACCTTCTCTGGACTGAGCTGTCTTTCTCCGTTTTCCCCAGGGCTGCTCCTGAGAGATGGGAGAGTGTCCCTGACAATCGCTTGCCCATCCTTGCCACCACGCTGCGACTGGCTCCCGAGGGCGGCTGCGAATCAGGCACCAGCTGCAGGGAGAGACCACATGGTAATGCTTATCCTGACGTGTGCAGCCATCACTGTGCCACCGGGGCACAGCCTGTGTGATTTGGAGCAAGAGAAATTAGCACTGCAGCCGCAGAGCTGAGCAATCTGCTCAGTGCTCACCTGTCCCTGGGGGTCCCTGAGGAGATGTACTGGGATGTCTCCTGTGATGAAGTGGGGCTGTTCTTAATGTTTCCTTTGAATACTGTGTGGGTGCCTCAGTTTCCCCTATGCATTTCTTAAGACTCCAGTGTGCATAAATGGCCAACACTCTGTCTCCTGGCAACAAATGGCCGGGGCCCTTCCCCCCTGCAAAGGGATGGCTAAAGGTGAACAAAGAGATCAGGTGACCTCCTGGCCTGGGGAAAAAGACAAAGGCCAGAAAGGAGGGGCCAGAGGGGGGTTAAGTTTGGGGCTGGCTGGGGACGAGGAGTGAGGGCAGACGGGGTTGTCTGGCTCTCTGGGCCCCAGAATGGACCCCTTGCCTGAGGCGGAAGTCCAAGAGAAACAATGTGTTGATATATCTACCAAGCTTCTTTATTTTGATTCATGGTCCTGCAATCGAATAAAACTCTGTTTTATGAGCTGGGCTGAGACTCCACATTGACTGCGAGTTGTGGGAGGGCGCGGACACCAGTGGCTCTTTCGCCGGATACCGCTAGAGGTGGGGGCTCTGCTGTGGTGGCAAGTCGCATACATACGGAGGGGCAGCGGAATGCTGAATGCTCAAGTCGAGAGAGCCCAGCAGAGGTTGACGCGCCGTGTGAGCTTCTTGCCTGAAGTAAGTTCTGCTCCAAGGGCCAGGTGGTCCCCATTTATGTCCCTGCCTGGCTTTGTGAGGGAGCAGTTCAGAGTTATCGCTCGGGGACTCCGTGACATTCTCCAAACTCCAGTTTCGAACCTCGGGGACTTGACCCCCAGATCCCCTACAAGGTCCACAAGAACAGGGGATGGAGGAAGACCCCCTGGCAGTTTCCCCCGCCATGTGAGGACAGGAGAGGAGGTCGCGGCCTCGGCGCCCACGTGGGAGAGATCCGCGCGACCCAAGGGCCTCCCGGCCCTTGGACTATAGGAGCGACACAGAGAGGTGAAACCCAGGGCAATACAAGCACCTGGGAAGTGGTGCAAATAGGGGACAGAGGATGGGACCCAGGGCAATCCTTCCCTCTCTCTGGTTCACACCTTGGAGCCCCACAGGTAACTGCCCATGGCGCACGCCCTCGGAGGTTATGAGCCAACACCCTTTCTGTGTCCTGGCCAACTTTTGCAAGGTTACTAGGCCTACCACGGCAGTTAGGCAGCTGAATGAACCTGTGATGGTTATTGCATGATGAAACTCGGGCCAAATAATGGACCTGGCATGGGTTTGCTACTACGGTTTGTAGTGATCACGCATTCTATTGTGAAGGGGGTCATATAAGGTGTCTTAGAACAGGTTACGGGTTCGGTTACTTGATGATCTATGCTGGTTGTCTGTATTGTCTTATCATTTCTGTGTTTTGAAGTTATGAATAATTGGTGTGGTATTGTCTGTATTTACAACTTGTTCTGTTGTTACTGGAAAATTCCCAGACAGGCTGGTGTCAGCTCTGCTGGTCAGCTGCTTGCGTGGTGGCTCCTCACCATTGGAAGGACATCAACTACACAAACTGACCCATTCGAAGATTGGCGGCAATCTTCAGCCCTGTGACTGCACTGGAGTGCAGCAGCAAACTGGCCAGGACTGCAACTCCCATTTTGCTGTAACTTTACCACGAGTAGGAACAAAGGCGTGTTTCTTACACTAGCGACAAATGGAAAAGCATATTAAGGCCTGGAAGCGCTGATCTCCATTTTTCTCTTCAATCCTGTTCCTTTACTCTTTGGAGAACTTGGCTACAATTGAAGCTTTGCACATAAGAGACTCGATCGATCGCCATCCCAGTGCAGGGGTACTCCTCTCCTCAGAGACTGGATTAACTGCAGAGCACTCTCTCACTTATCACTGCATACACCTCGAACTATAAGACTCTGTGCCCACATTACTGTATTAGTAACTTGATTCGTATTAACCATATTCTCCTTCTCTCACCTTCGTATCTTTTTAATTCTCTTGTTATTGATAACCCTTTAGATTTAGATTCTAAAGGATTGGCATATTCAGTGTGATTTGTGGTGTAAGATCTTAGTGAGTGTTCTCTTGACCTTGGTCTTGGGGCTTGCCCGTTCCTTTCACAGGATCGATGAGCACCTATTTTCTTTTACTGTGGAGGCCATTAGATTAGGGTGTTTTTTTCATTAACCATTCGATCCCCAGGACGTTGTGCTGTGGGACTTGGATAAGGTTGTAACATAGGACTGACTGGAGTATTCTAGGACATATTTGCATTGTGTGACTTGTGGTTAGCCAGTGGGTGAAACCTCTGAAAGTCTTTTTTTGTCTGGCTGGTTTGGTTTGCCTTAGAGGTGGAAAAACCCCAGCCTAGGGCTGTGACTGCCCTGTTTGAGCAATTGGTCCTGATTTGGCACTCTCAGTTGGGTCCCGCCAGAACCACATCATCACAGACCTGCACCCGTTGAGCCCATCGCTGGCCTAGGGCTGCAGCGAGCCTGTCCTGGCTGGCACCACTCGCCTCACGCCGGGCGCCGTACCTGTGCAGGGGAGCTGGTGGAGGAGCTGCCCACACTGAGCACCAGGCTGTGTGGGACGTGGATGGTGGGGTCCTTGGTGGTGATGGAGAGCCCCCGCTGCAGGATGTCCGCCAGCCGGCTCCAGAGCTTGAACACAGCGTCAGGGTGTGCCTGGTGCAGCCGCAGGTAATAAACCTTCCCCGTCACCACCTGCACCCGCAGCAGGCGCCGGCTGCTGTCCTGCACCGACAGTCTGACATACCTCAACGGAAGAAGCCTGGAACCAAGGGAAAGCACAGGATGCCCGAGTCCCCAGGGACAGGAACGAGTGGCTGGAAGGTGCCTGGGGCCCTGCACTGGCTCTGGGGTGTGCATGGGGTCTGGCAGGAGGAGGGCCACGCCTGCCCCACTGAGAACTTGCAGGGGGCTCCAAAGGGACCATCTGCAGAGCCCCATGCCCCCACACAGGGACCAGCTAATGAGGGAGGGGACACAACATGAGCGGCCAAACGGGGGCTGGCTTACAAAGGGTTAATGGCACACAACTCCCCGTCAGCATGGCAGTGACCCCGACTTAGCATCTGGGGGTGTCTGGGCTCACTCGCTGAAGGAGCAGGACAAAGCGGGTGCTGGGGTCCCCCAGATTTAGCAGCACAATGGCAGCACCCCCAGGCACCCTGGCCACGTGGGGCCAGCAGGAGCTTTTTTGGCGCCCTAGGCCCCAAAATGCTGCCGATGACTGGGGTGGCCAAAGATCCAGCTGCCGTTGTCACCGCCCCCCAAATGTTAGTGCCCTAGGCGACCACCTATGTCACTGCATGGTTTGTGCCGGCCCTGGGGGCTGGTGTCACAGACTGCCTCGGGCGGGGTTGGCAACCTATGGCACGGGGGCCGAAGGCGGCACACGAGCTGGTTTTCAGTGGCACTCGCATTGCCCAGGTCCTGGCCACCAGTCCTGGGGGCTCTGCATTTTAATTTAATTTTAAATGAAGCTTCTTAAACATTTTAAAAACCTTCTTTACTTTACATACAACAATCGTTTAGTTATATATTAAAGACTTATAGAAAGAGACCTTCTAAAAACGTTAAAATGTATGACTGGCACGCGAAACCTTAAATCAGAGTGAATAAATGAAGACTCGGCACAGCACTTCTGAACAGTCGCCGACCCCTGGACTAGGGGAACACAGGTGACAGACACAATGTGGGCTCCACCAGGCCCCATGGCCGGAGCTGCGTGCCAGGGCAGTGCCCCAGACTCATGCACTCTGCCAGGGCACTGCAGTCAGCATGCTGCACATGGGAGACGGGCAAGGGCAGGGGGGCATCCTGCCCTGGCCCGAGTGGGATGGGATTCGGTGGGACCCAACAGGCTTTTCCATCTCAGATGTCTAACAGCTAAATCCCAGCACCTGAGAGCTCCCTGCTAAGCTCCCCACCACCACCCTGTTCCTCACCTGCTAAGGGCCATGGATGGCTCCTGGAGCTGGTCCACCCTCCTGGGGGGGCTTTCTCCTAGCACTGCAAGCCTGGCGATCAGGAGCACGTTGGGGAGGGGCAGGCAGGGCTCCGAGGATGTCACCCCCAGGGTCACCAGCGTGGGGGCGTTGTGGATATCCACCCAGTTCCCCTGCTTTGTCACCTGCAACGAGAAGGACTTGGGTCAACAGCAGGAGATGGAAATGGACCCTCACTGAGACACTACAGGACCCCCCCGCCCACACACACACATGCTCTGCCAAGCCACTGGCCTCGGAGGAGAGGACGTGCCCCCAAGGTTCGCTCAATCGCATAATGGAGCCAATCATCAGCTCCAAGGTGCCTTTCCTCCCGGTCTTCCACGGGCTCTGAGAGCTCGCTGCTCCCCTGCGTCTGAGGCTAGCCAGTGAAAAATCATCCCCGTCACAAAGCCATTGGCAGCCCTGGCACTAACTGGCCCCCTTGGCCTGCCGACATGGAAGGTGGAGGCTCAGCTCCTCTCTCCCAGGGGCAAGACTAGGGGGTGGAAGCTCAGAGCTTTAATACAGCTTTGGTTCCTTATCCCCTTCCCCGCTGCGGTTTGACCCTAGTACCTTCAGCACCACAGCAAAGCCCTGTGCCCCTTGTATGCAAAGAGTAGCTCCACTCACTATAGCAGCAGCAGTAGTAGGCTGTTATCCTCTGGTAGGCCAGCCACTAGAAATGGATGCTACACAATCTGACAATGCTGCTGCTCCTAGGGCCATTCTCAAAGGATCTCTGGGCACCTCCAGGCTGTGCGCCCCTCCCACCAAACAGGCTGGGCCTGGCCCCCTCAGCCAGCTACAAACTGCTTACTAATTGGGTTTCTGATGGGGCCCCTCATCTAGGCTGCTAGAAGGGACAAGACAGCAAGCTAATGCATGCACACGGTGTGTCCCGCGGCTGCTGCCACCTTGCAACCCTGAAGATCTCAACCTGTCCATTCCCCAGCACCAAACTTGGCGCACAGGTGATACCCATGAAAGGGTTAATTCACCACACCCCACGGCTCACTAATTAGCAAAGACCCTCGGTTCTGATGATCTAATCCTTCTAACTTGTGTTTTCATTGGCTGCTAAGCATGTAATGGACTTTAGGTCTGTTCCAAGGGGAGGTGTGTGGCTGCACTCAGGAGAGGGGAAGCCGTCACCCGCAGGTCAGCGTGAGCGCTAGAACTGCCCTAGCCAGCCAGCGTGTGCGAGGGAGGAGAGCACGAACATCTGGGGCAGGATCGAGCCAGAGGACATGGGCTGGGGCTGGCTACGTACAGAGATAGATACAGAGGGCTGCTGGAGGATGGACAGATCTTCCTACAGATCAATCCCACATCAACGTCACATTCCATGTCTGACCCACCCCCAAAGAACCCACTGCCCTGGATACTGGGCCTGCCCCTTTCCGTCCCAGGGGAGAGTCCGCCGCAGCACTGGCCTGGCACAGTTCAGGGGCTCCACAGCTTGCCCCATTAAGTGCTTTTTCAGCCTCTTCCTGCTGTGATTTGGCCCATCCTATCGCCGCCAAACTGGAAACCCCACCCCGTTGCTTGGCCTCAGGGCCCTGGGCAGGGGCAGCAGCTGGGAGAGGGGGCTTAGCAGAGGCAGAGAGCTGGGTCCCACATGGGCAGGGGGGAATATTCCTTTCCTCTGGTCTTTCAGGTGGATAGTGGGTGGAGGAGGATCCCAAATTCACGATATGGTGTTGAACACAATGTCAGCGGCTAATCAAACCAGCCGAGATGGTCTCCACACTGAGACTCGCAGGGGCTGAGACCCGGCCGAGCCCACGGTGGGGTGGTTCGAGCCTTGCAAGGCTTTTGCAGGTGATCAGGGTGCAATGGGCAGCAGGGAAGAGGCAGCATTTCTTGCCTGTTCATGTACGTTCGGGGCCCTGGGGCAGAGTAATTGGGGGACTGGAGCCAACCTCGCTTGCAGGCTTGGCTTGATTTCTAAGCTCAGCTGCTCTGCCAGGAACAGCAGGGGGCAGCGCTGCCAGGTGCTCCCAGAAAAGGCCTTTAGTCTCCTCATCACCTGTGTTCTGGGCAGAGGGTTCCCCTAAGAGCAGGCTTCACCCCACAGTGCAGACAGCATCCCAGGTCAGCTGCAACCCTTGTCAGAGCTAGGCTGCAGAGACACAGCCACTGTGCCCAGGGGGGGTTCCTGCCACCCACCCCAGGGACTCTGCCAGGCCTGGCGACAGAAGCACAAGGCCCTGGAGCAGGATGCCTGGCCTGTGAGTTCAGGTCTTTGCTCTGCCCCAGTCTTTGGGACCATAAAGCAAACAGGTGGTAACATCTGCTGGAGCATAGGAGTTTGGCCCCCACCGAGGGACACTTGTGACAAACTGGGAATGTTCTTAATGTTTGCTCTGAATACTGTGTGGGTGCCTCAGTGTCCCCTATGCAGTTCTTAATATCTAGGTGGTGGAATAAGGGTGTGTAATTGCTGCAGAGCAAAGGGCCAGTGCACCTAAATGCTGGGCACTCTGTTTTCTAGCAACTGATGGCCTCGGTCCCTCCCCTGTAAAGGTGCCAACTGAAGGTGTTGGAGACAAAGAGGTCAGGTGACCTCCTGGCCTGGGAAAGGAGCTGAGCAGAGAGGAGGGGCTGCGGGGGGTTGTTAGTCGGGAGTTGGCTGGGGACAAGGAGTGAAGTGCAGACCTGGGGGTCTGGCTCACTGCCCCCCAGAATGACCGCTAAGGTCTGTTCGCTTACCTACAAGCTCTTTTTGACCCATTGATCCTGGTCAATCGAATAAACCTCTGTTTACTGGCTGGCTGACAGAGTCAACGTCCTGCCTGCAAAAGTGGGGCGTGCAGACACCTGTGGTTCCCCAGGACCGAGCCTGGGCAGACTCGCTGTGGGAAGCGCCGGAGGGGCAGAGGATGCTGAATGCTCCAAGGAGAGACCCAGAAGGTGAAGACGTGTGAGCTTCTTGCCCTGAACAACTCTGCTCCAAGGGAGAGGAGGCTCCCCAAAGTCCTGACTGGCTTGGTGGGGAGCTGTTCCCCATATCGCCCAGGGACTCCGTGACAACACTATCCAGCCCTGAAGAGGGAGACCGAGCCAGGGATGACTTGCCATTAATTCATTGCTAGAGCCGCTGTAGCAGGGCCAGGCAGAGGCAGGTTAAAGCAGTAGGAGGCCCTCTGGGCCAGGCGGAAGTACCTGGATGAAATTACTTTCAAACACTGCCGACTTGGGGAAAAGGTTGTAATCTGGAGAGCGGAGTAGCTGGCAAAGTATCCCACCTTCCACGCCAAGGTGCACGCCCGAGGCCGGGTCATCAGCCAGGAACAGGCTGCAGCCACTGCTCGCATGGAAGCGCCTGCAGCCAGCCATGCAGCCCTCGGGAGCCGTGGGTTAGAGAGACAGCATGCTGCTTCTGTTTGCTACAGCCACTCAGCATTTCTACTGCTCCTCTGCACCACAGAGGGGCCAGGCCAGGCCCCATCTGCAGCCTGCCTGGGAGCCTGCAGCCCAGCGGAGTTTGTGATGTCACAATAACCAGCAGGTGACCTCTGCCCTGGCTAGGGCCTGGGAAAGGCCTGCCAAGGGGCACTGAGGACAGGGCAAGGCACAAGCATTTGCAGTGCCCAGGAGCTGCTTGGCCATCTCGCTGCAGCTCCCTCCTCCCCTCCCCTTGCAGCAGGGCAAGAGCAGCCCCAGCAGCTGAGGGGCCAAGCTGGGAGGGAAGGCGAGGACACAGGGGCAGGAGGGCTTGCCCCTGGATTCAGTGATAAGCTGGCTGGTGGAAGAGAAGTGAGGTGCAGCAGGGCAAGGGGAAGCCCCCCATACCTGGCCCTGCTGCTCTGAGCAGGTGTGTGAGAGACTCTAGCCAGCAGCTTTATCCAGTAGGAGGCAAGAGAGAGAGCCTGGTAGGGCACCAGGCACAGCTGGCACCCGTGGGCCCCACTCACCGTGAGGTGGGGCCACTCCTGCATAAGGAGCCTAGAGCAGGCTGAGTGCAGAGCCCCACAGACGACAGAGCAGGACCTGACTGAGCTGCCCCTCCCGCAAGTCACACCACCTACGGCCAGGAGCACAGCGCCCCGCCAGACCCAGGGACCCCTAGTCCCTGCTGTGAGGGAATGTGCCGGCTTTGTGCATTAGGAGTCACTAAGTGCCACCCCCCGCCATGGGGTTTAAACACTGTGTTACGGCCCCCACCCCACATTGGAAACAAGAACAAGTCTCAAAAGCCGCCTCCTTTTTATTGCACAGAACTAGAGGCCGGGACCCCCAGCAGCACTCAGCCAGTGCACACAGTGGGGGAACAGAGGGGACAGGCCCAGCACCCCACCGCTACAGCCAAAGCTCATGACAGGCCCCGCAGGGCAAGAGACAAACCATCAGTGGATCCAGCCTGACACCAGGCTTCCCCTGCGCTGACCCCGTGCGCCCCCACACACACAGAGAGGGGGCCTCCCTGTAACCCAGCTGGGTTGCAGTAGCTCAGCTTTAAGAAGCTTGGGAGGAGCAGCAGGCACAGCATTCAGACACAGGCGGTTTTCCTTTTGGCCAAGGGCCCAGGACCCCCACCTCCACCCAAAACCACCACACACTATCCCCCTCCTCAGGAAGCAAACAACCATCCACAAGCCTGCTGAGAGTCCAACCCTACCCAAATTCCTAGGCACTAGGGCTTGGAATGGGTCCTCCTGCCCCACCTCAGTGGGCCAGAATGGGGCTCAGGCCCCTTGCTGCCAGCCAGCCCTGCCCATCCCCCACAGGAATGGGGAAAGACTGCTACAGCAGGCCCTGCAGAGGCACTTGCACCCCCACTCACCCCATTGTGGAGCAGATCCCCTGAGCTGCACTAATGAAGGTCCGACCATGCCAGGCCCCAGTGGGAGGGCAGCCCAGAGGCAGAGCTGGAGGGCTCCTGCCAGCCCTTCCAGCCAGGGGAACTGACACTTAATGAGCACATTGAGAAGGTGAAGATGCAGAAGCCAAAGCCCAGCCTTGCAGTGCTGCCCAGAGGCAGGGGCAAGTGGGGCAATCTGCCCCAGGCCCCGCAGGGGCCCCCGCAAGAATATAGTATTCTATTAGTATTGCAACTTTTTTTTATGGAAGGGGGTCATAAATAGATAGCTAAGGGTTAACAACGGGAAGCAAACACCTGACCGGAGGACCAATCAGGAAACTGGATTTTTCAAAGTCAGGGAGGGAATTTTTGGGGTCTGAGTCTTTTGTCTGTCTCTCAGCTATGAGAAGGTTCTTTCTATCTTCTAATCTTCTGTTTCCAACTTGTAAGTACAGGTAGAAAAACAATATAGGCTTTCTGTTGTTTTGGGTTATTTACATGTGTGTAACTTGCTTTGAATATGTTTCAAACCTGGACTCTTTTTTGAATCCGACTGTTTATTCATATTTTCTTATGAGCATGCAATAGCCCTGTATTGTCACTTGATGCAGATATACTATTTATGTCTTTTTCTTTCTTTTTAATAAAGTTTTCTTTTTTAAGACTTGTTTGAGTTTTCTCTCTGGGAGGGTCAAGCTCTGCAAGCACCAGGGAATGTGGTGGGGGCGGGTTTGGAGGAGAGACTAGATCTTTTTCTCTGTTTTTTCCTTGTCTTTGGTCTTGTCTCTTTGTGGAATAGAGGAGACATGCTTCTTGGTATTGTGATGTAAAGAGATTGCATCAGTACTCTCAGGTTAGCCCAGAGAGGAAAGTCTGGGTGGGAGAGAGAGGGGGAAGGGAAGTGGGTTATTTCCCTTGCCGGTAAGACTCAGAGCTTCTGGGTCTTGGGGTCCCTCCAGGGAAAGTTTGGGGGACCAGAGCGAGGCAGGCGCCGTAATTACTGTCTGGTGGCAGCAAGATAAGATCCAAGCTGGTAATTAAGCTTGGAGGCTCATGCCAGGCACCCACATTTTGGACACTAAGGTCCAGATTTGGGAGTTAGGCTTATGATAAAGGGCCCCTGAAATTGCTTTGCCTCAGGCCCTCTGAATCCTCTTGCTGCTGGCTAGGAAGGCCAAGGAGCTCCCAGAGCATGGCCAGCCCGGGGCTTGCAGACATGAGCAGAGGGAAACCAGCAGCCTTGTCTATACCGGGGCTTCTGCTGTGCCTCCCATCCTGGGGGCAGGGCAGCACTCTCTCCCCCCACCTACAATGGAATCTGCTAACACCCTGGATTCAGGGCATCCAGGTTGGTCACTCAACACAGCCCCTCCAGGGAGAAGGGACACATTCCAGCCTCTAGCACTCCCAGGCTGCCCAGCCACATCCTTGTCAAGGTTGCAAGCAGGAAAAGACTCAAAGCCCTTCCAGGGAGAGAGGGGTGAGGGACTAGACTCCTTTGCACAGAAATCCCCACCCTAGAAAGCCCCTGGGGCCCCTCTTCCCTTTGAAAGAGGATATGGGGCAAATGGATCAAGGGTTCCAGGTCCCAGAAGCATCACTGCCCCAGGGACAGGATAGCTGACCTCACAGCTGGGAGCAGCGCTTCTTGCACAGCTAAGAGGGGAGGCTACCTGGCTCGGGGTGGCAGGCAGACAAAGAGTGAGAGGTTCCTAGTGCAGCAGAATCCCTCCCTTGCTGGCTCAGAGCTGGGAAGGACTGAGCAGGCCCCAGGAGAAGGGGAGGTCCCCCAGGCCAGGCAGGAGGCATGTTAACAAGGGCTGCTTGTTCCATCTCCCCTGCACAGCACACACCAGCTGCGGCCTCCTCTCTGCTAGCCCCAGCCCAGCACCCACAGGGTGAGCAGGCAGTCTCAGCGGCTCCAGCCTTGGAGAGCAGCTACTAGCTTTGCAGCTGTGGATGAAGGACTAGGACATCATCACCTTGGAGAGGCATTTCATTAGGGCAATACCAGCACCTCAAACAGCTCAAGATCCCCCCCCTGCAGTGTCACCCACCCTGCACAGGTCCCTCCCCACCACCCAGTGCAACTGCATTTCCAGGCAGCCCCCGCAAGCCAGGCCCCACCACCCTCCCTGCACTCAGAGTTCAGCATTCACTCCAAGGGCAGCCACGCAGCCCCCTATTCCCCACTGCACCAGGACATTCTACATGGTAGGGGTGCCAGGCTGGAGAGGGATTTGTGCACAGGACACCCCGCCCTATCCCCACAGCCGTCCAGCTCTCTGCGTAATTTTAGCAGGGACATTATCCAAGTACCAGGCCAGAAGCTTGGTGGCAGCAGCAGCCGCTGCCTGCCATGAGAACTCGCTGCCTTTCGTCTCAGAGGAAGGGAGACGCCAGTACTGCAGCCCCAAAGAGCCAAAGCCGGCATCCAAGTACCATGTTGAGCCATCACAGATCAGTCCCCCCGCCTCAGAGGTATGAGCCAAAGGCTTTGTTAGTCCTTCGCGTCGCCTGCCCTTGGGGGATCTTCAGCTGGCCCTCGGCAAGGCTGCCCTCCGGTTCAGTCCATGGGCCGGTGAGGCACTGCTCCAGCCCCTGAGGGGCCAGCAGGCTGCCCAGGGAATCCATCAATCCAAAGAGAATGGACAGCAGAGACAGCGACGCACCCAGCAAGTAAAGCTTCATCACCCACTGCATGGCTGGGCAGGAACAACCAGGAGAGTCTGCGCGGTCCTTGCGGGAGGGAAGGACTCTGCTGCCAGTCCTTGGAATGCCACTAGGCTGCTCCTGGGAGGGACAGAGAGATCAGTGTAAGGCCGTGAAACAGCAATTAGGTGAATTCACTGCACATTAGAAGGTAAGGCCCCACGTGGAGTCAATGGACCCACAAGCAATATAAACTCAGCCAGGGTTTCATGTAGGGCAGTGCAAGCCAAGCCACAGATATCCTGTGACTGACTGCGTTTCTGGAATGTCCCTGATTCAGGTACAGGGCAAAGGAAGAGGGCATGTGACCTGCTAGAGTACACTCCGGAGAAACAAGGAAAGTCCCAAGAGTCCCATTCAAATAGGCTCTAGAGATGTTGCTACTAGGTGCATAAACATGGACTATAATCCAGTATGAAACTCCATGTTACACATTTGCCCCTAAGTAATTACATAACAAGCCAGAAGGGTGTTGATAAAAGTAGGGTGTTATCTTGGGTATAAAGGGAACATAGACTTCAGTGGCCTGCTACACTGTCGCTGATCAGTGGGGTGGCGCCTTCTGTACCGACACTGACATAACCCTGCTCCTTGGACTGGAGGTCCGAGTTAGCAGTGGTTCTGCTACAGTGAGCAATGCAGGTCTGCTTTGCTAGGTCCGTAAGGTGAGTGGTCTGGAAATACTCTTACAATCAGCGAGTTAGATTAGGGATCTTGTCCCAGGACCACAGCAATGCCTTCCTCCTGCCTTCCTGCTCCTGCTCGGCTAGACTGCACAACACTGCAGTGAAATACAGTGGTCTGAAGTAAACAGGATGAAATTCAATAAGGACAATTGCAAAGTGCTCCCCTTAGGAAGGAACAATCAGTTGCACACATACAACATGGGAACTGACTGCCTAGGAAGGAGCACTGCAGAAAGGGATCTGGGAATCACAAGCTAAATAGGAGACAGTGATACACTTTTTAAATTTAATAATGGCGATACACCCATCTCCTAGAACTGGAAGGGACCCTGAAGGTCATTGAGTCCAGCCCCCTGCCTACACTAGCAGGGCCAAGTACTGATTTTGCCCCAGATCCCTAAGTGGCCCCCTCACGGACTGAGCTCACAACCCTGGGATTAGCAGGCCAGTGCTCAAACCACTGAGCTATCCCTCCTGGTACACTGTTACAGGAAAAGCAATCATCATTCTCGGCTGTATTAGCAGGAGTATTGTAAGCCAGACACCCAGTAGTAATTCTGCTCTACTCTGCACTGATTAGGCCTCAGCTGGAGTGTTGTTTCCAGTTCTGGGCACCGCATTTCAGGAAAGATGTGGAGAAAGTCCAGGGAAGAGCAACAAAAATGATCAAATATCTGGAAAGCATGACCTATGAGGGCAGACTGAAAAATGTGGGTTTGTTTAGCCTGGAGAAGAGATGACTATGAGGGGACATAACCTTTTACGTACTTGAACAATTTTTCCTCTCTCCTCCTTGTGATAGTTTTCTTCTTAACCTCTGAGGATCAGAGAAGCAATGGGCTTAAATTGCAGCACGGGTGGTTTAGGTTGGATATTAGGAAAAACTTCCTCACTGTCAGTGAGCACTGGAATAAATTGCCCAAGGAGGTGGTGGAATCTCCATCTCTGGGGATGTTTAAGAGCAGGTTAGACAAACACCTGCCAGGGACGGGCTAGAGCAGGGGTCAGCAACCTTTCAGAAGTGCTGTGCCGAGTCTTCCATTTATTCACTCTAATTTAAGGTTTCGCGTGCCGGTAATGAATTTTAATGTTTTTAGAAGGTCTCTTTCTATAAATCTATCATGTATAACTAAACTATTGTTGTATGTTTGAGAAGCTTCATTTAAAATTAAATTAAAATGCAGAGCCTCCCGGACTGGTGGCCAGGACCTGGGCAGCGTGAGTGTGACGAACTGGGACTGTTCCTAATGTTTGCTCTGAATACTGTGTTGGTGCCTCAGTGTCCCCTAGGCAGTTCTTAAGTATCTGGCAGAGCAAAGGGCCAGTGCACCTAATGCCTGGCACTCTGTATCCTAGCAACTGATGGCCTGGGCCCCTCCTCTGCAAAGGTGCCAACTGCAGGTGTTGGAGACAAAGGGATCAGGTGACCTCCTGGCCCGGGAAAGGAGCTGAGCAGAGAGGAGGGGCTGGAGGGGTTGGTTAGTCTGGAGCTACCTGGGGATAAGGAGTGAAGTGCAGACCTAGGGGTCTGGCTCACTGCCCCCCAGAATGGACCCGGCCGAGGGGTCTGGTTCGCTGTATCTACAAGCTCTGTTTTAGACCCTGTTCCTGTCATCGAATAAACCTCTGTTTTGCTGGCTGAGAGTCACGTCTGACTGCAAAGTGGGGGTGCAGAACCCTGTGGCTTCCCCAGGACCCCGCCTGGGTGGGCTCGCTGTGGGAAGCCCACGGAGGGGCAGAGGATGCTGAATGCTCCAAGGAGAGACCCAGGAGGTGAAGACGTGTGAGCTTCTTGCCCTGAACAAGTCTGCTCCAAGGGAGAGGAGGCTCCCAAAGTCCTGACTGGCTTTGTGGGGAGCAGTTCCAGAGCATCGCCCGGGGACTCCGTGACAGTGAGTGTCACTGAAAATCAGCTGGTGTGTCACGTTTGGCACACGTGCCATAGGTCACCTATCCCTGAGCTAGAGAATACTTAGTCCTGCCAGGCGTGCAGGGGATGGACACGACTCTCTAGGTCCCTTCCAGGCCTGCAGTTCTAGGAGTGTCTTCAGCTACGGACCTCAATAAGCCCCCATCAGGGTAACAGCAGCCACTACAAAGCATCAGTGAGACCCACCAGGAACCCCTGGATGTGGGCTCTTTATAATGGACTGGGTCCAGGAAGTTTTGAGAACCAGGTTCTCTGTTTGGGGTTCCCACCCCCAAGAGAAATTCAGGCTTTGAAGGCCCATTGTCCCCAGGACATCAGACAATCGGAGCGAGCGCTGGCTGGTGTGGCTGCCCTGCCAGCCTGACGGAGGGGGGATTTACAGCCAGCCCTTAGCTTGGCTCCCCGAACACCCGGAGCGATCCGGCAACTGGCGGGGCGGGGTGAAGATAGCTCCGTGCCCGCAGCGCGCCGTTACCTCGTCCCGCACATCTCGGCTCAGCGGCGGCAGGAGCAAGACACCCACCCACCCCTCGCCCCCAGCAGCTTTTGCAGCCTGTCTCCCCTCAGCTGGGGGGGGGTCCCCTGCACTCTCCGGATCAGGCCGCGCTCCGGAGCCCTGGCCAGGGAGCCGGGCCCGCTGCTGGGCGCTGCCCCGGGAGCCTGCAGTCCAGGGCAGAAGGAACCAACGCGAGCAGCGCAGCAGCCACTGGCCCCGCACCTCCGCCGCTCTGGGGTGGTGGGTACGGATCACCGGGGCGGGGCTGGGGGCTGCTATGGGCCCGGGCCCCTCTGCGCCATGGCCCCCCCCGGGCCCCGCAGAGTCTCAGTCGCTTCCCGCCCGGCTCACCGGTTCCGGCTCAGCAGCCCCCGGGCAGCACGGGGACCGGGCAGCGCTCGGGGTTAGCCGGCCCCACACCGGCCAGATGCGCAGCGCCGCAGGGCGAGCGGCCCCAGCCAGGGAACAGGTTAACCCGGCAGCCCGCGCCCCGCACGGACCCACCCGCACCCGTTCTCCCGCCGGCCAGATGCGGGGTCCCCCGGCAGCGCGCCCCGAACGCGGCGCGTCCAGCGGTGCCGCAGCCCCGGAGCCAACGTTCCGGCCCCGAACGCAGCGACTTTATAGCCCACGCCCTCGGGGGCGGAGTCAGACAGAGAACCCCGCCCCTTCCACAGGTGCCGCGCCCTTTAGAAAGGGGCGGGGGTCTCCCTGCGGCGGTGGGGGCGGGTTAGGGTGATCAGGCAGCAAGTGTGTTCAATCAGGGCCGGGGCTGGGGGGTAATGGGCGTCTGTATAAGATAAGGCCCCGAACACCAGGACTGTCCTATGAAATCAGGACATCTGGTCACCCTAAGGGGGTTACCCAGGTGAAAAGGGGGGCAGGGGCTGGCCATGGTGCAAGGCAGGGAGCTGCTGGCACCCAGCTCTGTACCAACATCCTGTGTCAGCCCAGCACAGGTATCCCAGAGAAGGGAGCCCACCAAGGGCATGTGGGCCCTGGGCCATGTCTCCCCAGGGTGCAGGCTGGTCCCTGGACACTGCTTGCTTACATTTGCCCCTTGCTAAGTTTTCTCCCCTCCTCCTTTTCTCTCTCCCATATTCTCCCCTCAGCTGCCTGCTGCCCCAGGGGCCAATCCCCAGTCATGGTCCCTTGGCGCTCTGGTAGTACAAATGCTCCTCACTAGCAGGACCCCAGCCTGGCACCTGTGAGGAACTGGGAACAATATCCCTGGAAAGAGCTTCTAACCCCCCAGACTGGCTGCATCCACCAGCTAATCCCCCTCCGCAAACCTGCCACCCCCAGAGAGCTGCTGCAGCTGAGGCCCTGCCAAGAGCTCCAGCTTCCTTCTGTCCCTAACTTGCCATCTCTCTCGGCCACAGGGTGGTTTGCCTGAGGCTGCCTTGCAGGGCTGGGGTGAATGATTCACTCCTTGCGCTGTGAAGGGATTGTGTGAGGGGGAGTAACAGTGGCACCGGAGTTAACACTGCGCCTAGAACTACGTTCCAACCTCTTTTCTCTAGCGAAGAAAGCGAGTCCTAGCGTCGAGCAAGATGCGGGTAGAGTCAGCTACAAACCCCTCAGTGAGCACCCATCCACTTCAGCTACAGCCTAGCCTGACCCGAGACAGGAAGAGATCCCAGCTGTGCACAGGGTGACAAAATCAGGTGCTCTGTGAGCAGACAGCACCTTCCACCCAGAGATCTCCAAG
Organism: Chelonoidis abingdonii; assembly: GCF_003597395.2. NCBI lineage: Eukaryota > Metazoa > Chordata > Testudines > Testudinidae > Chelonoidis > Chelonoidis abingdonii. The sequence continues at coordinate 10,199,248 of NC_133769.1, forward strand.
CACCTCGAAGCATTGGTACCAGCTCACAGCGAACTCCTGGGGACGGGGCACCATTAGCAGATACATTTCACAGAGGGGGAAATGAGGGGCAGAAAGGTGACATGGCCGTGGTGCGGGTCTAGGATAGAACCCAGGCATCCTGCCCCCCATTCCTTTGTTTTCACCAGTGATTTGTGAGGGGGCTCTTTAAATAAAAGGAGTCCAGACGCAATCGGGACAGGCAGATAAACTCCCCTTCGCTGCAGAATGAGAGGTACGTTGCCACATGCCATGTGTGTGCACTGAGGGGGTCAGGATGCCCCAGCTCATCTCCTTGGGACTGGGGAGAGGATGGGACCCCGCCGAGTCAGGCAGAGCGCACAGGCCAGACACATTACAGAGACACACACACACACTTACCCACTGTGCCCCGGTAAGTGTGTACGTGACCCTTGTGTTGCACGCCTGCTGAATGCCAGATGACTGCATGGTACATTCCTGTGCACCGTTTGCATCATCAGGTCACATCTCAAAGAAGCCCTGGCCCCGGCCTTCCTGTGACCTCCCTCTGCTGTGACCTTTTGCCTACTGAGCCGGGCGTGTGTGTGGGAGGAGGTTTGGGGTCTCTCCATTAGCAGGGGGAGCTGGGGAGACTGGCCGCAGGGGGCAGCAGAGCCCCTCCCTCTTGGGCTGCACACAGGGGTCCCCTGAGCAGGGCTTCAGGGGCTGGGTTCCGAACTGTCTCCGTGCAGGAGTGAGCAGGGGTCAGACGTCAGTGTGGACGAGGTGGAAGGGTGGCCAAGGAGCAGGTTGTAGAGGTGGGGAAGAGGGCATGGGGCTGAGGGGGAGCAGGAAGGTACTTTGGGTGCCCCCTCCCCAGTGGCGGTGGCCGTGTTTGCCCTGTGGGAAGACCCTGCAAAGCTCAGTTCTGGGGCCCCACCCTGGGACTGGGAGGAAGATGGAGCCCGTGGGGGAGTTGGGAGAGGCCCAGGGGAGCAGGGGGTGACCAGCAGAGCCCATCCCATCCCTGTCTGTGCTCTGCCCCAGACTCTGAGCAGCTCTAGCCCCTGTGCTCCCCTGCCCAGTCCTGGACTGCAGCATCCCGGCCTCTGAGCACTCCCCTGCTCCCCTACAAGGACCAGCTGGATAGGCGGATGCTCCGCAAGGGAGGGAAAGGGGCCAAAGATGCAGCAAGGGCCTGTTGTTTGGCCCGGCAGTTGTCAGCTCTTCCTTCCTGCACCTCTCCCCCCCGCCCCCGCATAGAGTGACCAGACAGCAAGTGTGAAAAATCAGGACAGGGAAGGGGGGTAATAAGCACCTATATACGACAAAGCACCCCAAAATCGGGACTGTCCCTATAAAATTGGGACATCTGGTCACCCTACCCCCGCAGGGGGTTCCGATGTAAAGGTGGCCTCACTTCTCAGCTCCAGCTGCCCTCGGGCTCCAGCCCTTGTGTTCCCTTGTGGCCCCTTCCTGGCTGCAGATCCCCAAGCTAGTGGGGCGATGGGGCTCAGCATGCGGTGCTGCAGCGAGACTGGGCAGGGGAGCGCAGGTGCCGGAGTCCAGGGTGCAGCTGGAGTTGCGCAGTGGGGAGCAGGATGGAGCAGCTGATGCCAGGTGGGCCAAATGGAAGGCCCTGGTGGGCCGGGTCTGGCTTTCAGAGGCACCTCTTGCTGCCTTGGGGCCCCCTAAGACCGCGAGCACATGGGTAGCTGGATGCCACCACTGCCCCTCCCCAGTCACCATGACTTCCTTTCACAACAGCATGTGTACCACACCCCCGGATAAGCCCCCTGAGTGCTCCCTGCCCTCCCACTCCCCCCGACTGTCCCCATAGCTGCAGGCCTGGGAAGGGGAAGGAGGCCCTGCCTGGCCATATGTGTGACCCTCCTGCATCCAGTACTCACCTTTTACCTACTTCCAGCCCGGCACTCAAGGTCCAATACCCCAGAGAGCAGTCTGCCCCTCTGCTCCCCCATCTAGGGCACCAGCCCTGGCCCGCCTCCCAGGGCCTGACCCCAGCCCATTCCTGCTCCAGGGAACCGTGAAGCAGGGTGACAGGTTTGTGGCACAGTCCCATGTGGGGAGCTGGTACTGGACTAGCCTGGTCCTGGCACGACGTTGCACTGGTCACCCAGTGGTGTCATGTCCCACGGATGCCACATGTACAATAATAAGACTGATCCTGTGAGTGCTCAAGGCACAGCATGGAAGGCAGGTTTAGCGGGGCGGGCGCCTGCCATGGGACTAAGAGAGCCAGCCCTCCAGGAAGCGTGCAGCAGACCTTGCCTTTGCATGTAGCATCAGTCTCCAGGGCCCCATTCGAGAGCTGCCTGGTTCTTACCTCCTGCCCACTGGAGGGCCTGGGCAGGGCAGGGCAGAGCAGGAAGGGGCATTTGGGGGAGTGGGAGCCCTTGCCAAGAGCAAAGGGCCGGGACGACACGGTGAACACTGAATCAGCAGCCACGTAACTGGAGCGAGCGGGAAAAACATCCTGATCACTCAGCCCTGAGTCACGCCTGCCGGCTGCCGCTGGCTGCCGCTTGCCCAGTGGACGTTCTTCCTCGGAGCCAAGCAGCTCCCTTCAACTTTCACCCACAAAGCAGGGCCCTGCCGGCAGGGCTGTGTTCTGCCTGCAGGCTTTGTTTGCACCTGCTGCAAAGTCACTGTGCAAACCATGAGAGAGAGAGAGAGAGAATTCCTCAACCCAGAAACTTATTGTGCCACTCCTGCCTTTCCTGCTGCGTCCAGCCCACGGCCCCGTGCAGGTCTGGCCAGGTGGGAGTTCCTCTTGGTCGTATTCCCATTCCAGTGCCCCACCCCAATTCCCTTTTCAATTAGTGCTGCTTTCACCTCCAATTCACACAGAAGCATAGAACCAGAAGGGCCCACGAGAGGTCTTGTCCAGTCTCCTGCACTCAGGGCAGGACTCAGAATTATAACATCTGTTGCCAGTGACCAGAGAAGACCCTGACACATCTGTAGGGGCGGGAAATGTCAGGAGGGTTAAATAAGCCGCTGAACTACAGAACTGGCAGGGCTTGGAAGAGTTCCTGCCCTGGTTACCCCACATCAGTACCTCCCAACCCCTTCAAGCATGCGTGCCCAGCGACTGAACAAGGCTTCCAAACCCCACAGAAAGCCTCAGGCTGAACCTTTGTTAAAAGGTTTGCAGTGTCGCAGGGCCTGTAGGGAAGGCCCCTAGCCTGAAGCCCACCAGCCCTGGGAACCGTAACCAGACCCGAGCTCACTGGGCAGATCGCCCACCTGGCCACATTCACCCCGAGGTTTTAACAACACCTGGCCAGGTATCACAGAGCTTGGGAGCTTTCCGAATGCAGCTCCTCCTCCCCAACCCAGCGACGCCTTGGCTACAGCAAGGGGGCGAAAGTGGCCTGTCTGCCCTAGTCAAACTCCCCGCAGCAGAGAGTGGGGGCCCCACAGAGATCTCCGCTCTGTGTCAGTGTCAGCAGCACCACGCAGCTGGGGGTTGGTCTAGTGCAGGCAGCATCTCAGGGCAGTTCCAGCTTCACAAAGGAGCTTTGAAAATCCAGCTCCTGCTCCCGGCCAGCACAGACCCGACCCCATGAGCATCAGTCCCAACTTCAGACTCTGCTGCTGCTGTTGGGAGCATAGGGGCAGCCCCGGAGGGCAGGAGGGAGGGAGCAGTGGCTCTGGGGCATGTCCCCTCCCTTTGCTCCTCATGGCAGCCCCTCCCCCTTGACCTTGAATGAGCTCCCAGCTATGCAGGCGTGAGGGATGTGGGGAACAGAGGGATGCTTGCACCCCATTGAACAAACACATGCTCAAATCTTGCTTCCAGAACCAGCCGACAACCCAGGAGACCCAGCCCCCGGCCTCTGCTGCACTAAAACCTGTAGACTACACTCCCCTTCAAAAGCTAGAATGAGAACCCAGGTGTCCGGGCTCCCAGCCCCTCTGCTGTAACTACTCCCCTCCCAGAATCAGAAACTGAACCCAGGAGTCCTGGCTCCCACTTGACCCCACTCCCCTTCCAGAGCTGGGAGCAGAACCCAGGAATCCTGGCTCCCAGCTCCACCCTGCCCCCGCTCTACCACCCAAGCAGGAACCAGCCAGTTGCGACAGCTCCATTTGGAACGGATTTTTCCCAAGCCAGGACGTCCAGTGCTCGTTGAGCACGTCCTGCTCTGCCCCCTTCCTGCAAGCCCTGTCACTCAGCTGATGCCTGCACTGAGGAACCCTGTTCAGCGAGGGCTGCTTGCACAGAGCAGCCCATTCCTGAGCCCAGCCCAAGCGCCTGGGACTGGAGCCTGGAGCCCAGAGCCCAGCTCCTGGGAAGGGCCGGCGGAGACGCAGGCTGCTCCATGCACTGCAGATAGCAGGAGGCCACCAGCTATTCTGCAATCCCTGTTTTAACCCTTCAGCGTGAGGACCCCTCATCCAGCAGTGTCCCTGGAGGGGCTAGGCCCATCCCCCAACAAGGCCTCCCCCTTCTTAGCACCCCATGCCCCCCCCCCACATGAACCCAGATGCATGCTGGGAACAGGGAGGCAGGAGGGTTGGAAAGGATGGCCTGGCCTGGCCTGGCTAGAGTTCTAGTCTTGGACTGGGTTGAATGTCCAGCTCTGGTTCAGATCCACTTATATGGCCCTGGGCAAGTAACTGAATCTCCTCCGGGCCGGAGTCTCCCCCCACCCCGCCCCTGCCCTATGGCCTCGGGGTGTGGGAGTGGGGCTCAGCGTACAGTGACAAGGGCCCGTCGGGACTGGGACGAGTAGGGGGAGACCAGGAGCAATGGGATTAGACGCCGGAGCTGTGATTGACAGAACTTCCCTGGGGTGGGGCCTGGGTGTGTCTGGCTGGGAATGGGGCCCCACTTTTTTCTGACTCCCCAAAGGTTGGGTGGGTGGGGGCTCTGATCCCATCTCAGGATCCATTGCAATGGCGCTGGGTGCCATCCAACCCTGCAGGATTGTCCTGGGCTCTCCAGTCATTCAAGAGTCTGTCACAGGAGGAAACCTCCAGGAATACGTCCAGCGAGTCCCCTTGCAAACAGACCCCAGCCAGCCACTGAGCCTCCACTTCCAAACGCAGGCCACAGGTGGGGACCTGCTGGGCCCACAGCCCCCACCCACGCCCCCTGTCCTTTCGGCACAGGGCTGTGCTCCTTGTTACAAAAATGCTGGAGCAACCCCAGAATTGCAACATCTCGCAGCTGCATCCTGGGTAGTGCCAGGGAAAACCCAGGCTGGCTCAGCAAGTGCAGCATGGCCCAGGGAGCGGGCTGGGGAACTTGTCCAGACCCCCACCCCCTTCGTAAGGAGCTGGAATTCAGCGAGCAGTTTACTGGAAAGAGGGCAGCAGCAGCCGCAGCATCTGGGTAACCCATGTGCTGCTGGAAGGGGAATTTTGTGCTGAGAATAGCAGCCAGCCTGTGCTGCCTGACTTCCCCGGCTGGTTCCACACAATCACTGGGGTGGGTGACAGCCCAGGCTGCCGTGGCACAAACCCACCCACTCCAGCACTGCAGCACCTGGGCTGGGTAACTATCCGGGGAAATGGACCTGCTCACTGATGAGCACAAATTCGGTCTAGCTGGTGTCACAGAACCCCGGGGGATGAGTGGCCCGATCAGAATGCTAAAATCAATGGTTGTAACCGAGTTAGGAAGGATCTAACAGACAAGAGAGACAGGGAATGACACACTCACCGCCAGAAATGGCACCACCACTTCCGACTCACTGATAACTTGGAAGAAAATGATGCTGAATGCGTATGGATCAGCGTGCTATCAGATAAAGCACAGGATGGAATCCTGCTTGCTCCTCCTGGTCTCTGGGGTGATTTGGGGGGTCTGCAGCAGACACCAGCTCCTTACCCACCCATCTACAGTGTCTAGGGAAACAACCAGGAGGGACTTTGATTTGACTGACTTATTCTGGAAGTTTCATGCTGCCGATCTTGGAATTTCTAAGTGATACAGGTGACTGTTTCCTAACTCAAAAAGCTGCAGAAAAGCCCTGGGGAAGCGTGAAAGCTGGGCTCTCTCACAGGGCCGCTGCAAGGAAGTTTCGCGCCCTAGGCGAAACTTATACCCTGTGCCCCCTCCACTAACCCCGCCCCCCGTGGCNCCTCACCACTGAGGTGAGAAAAGCCATTGCACCACATGGCTGGTTCTTAGCAGCAGGGCCGGTGCAAGGAAGTTTTGTGCCCTAGGCGAAACTTCCACCTTGTGCCCCACCCACTAACCTCACCCCCCATGGCAGCTAACTGAGCCTGCCACCCGGGGAGCCCGCCCGCCCCCGCCCGGGGAGCCCCCTTCCGCAGCAGCTACCCCCCCTCTGCAGCTAACCCTGCCCGGGGAGCCCCCCCGCGGCAGCTAACCACGCCCATGGAGACCCCTCCCCTGTGGCAGCTAACCCTGCCTGGAGAGACTCTCCCCTATGGCAGCTAACCCCTCCCGGGGAGCCCCCGCCCTCCCGTGGCAGCTAACCCTGCCCATGGAGACCCCTCCCCCGCAGCAGCTAGCCTCACCCACAGAACCCCCCCACCGCGGCAGCTATCCATGCCTGGGGAGACCCCCGCAGCAGCAGCTAACCCCACCCGGGGAGAACCCCCCGTGGCAGCTAACCCTGCCCATGGAGACCCCTCCCCCGCAGCAGCTAACTCTGCCTGCAGACCCCCACCCCCCGCGGCAGCTAACCCCTCCTGGGGAGACTCCTCCCTCATGGCAGCTAACCCTGGCTGGGGAGACCCCTCCCCTGCGGCAGCTAACTCCACCCATGGAGACACCCCCCCACCCCCTGCAGCAACTAACCTTGCCCGGGGAGCCCCCCACTCTATGGTAGCTAAACCCACCTGAGGAGACACACCACCCCCCGTGGCAGCTAACCCCCCCCAGGGAGCCTCCCCACGGCAGCTAACCCCACCTGGGGAGACTCCCCCCCACGGCAGCTAACCCCACCCCCTCCACGGCAGCTAACGCCGCCCGGGGAGACCCCCCTGCAGCAGCTAAACCTGCCTGGGCAGCCTGCCCCAGCTCTTCGCCACTGAGCACGCCGACCTCGCTCTAATTCTCCTCCCCTCCCAAGCTCGCGGCACAGATTGGAGGAGACTTAGAGCGGGGGCCGTGTGCTCAGCAGAGGAGGCAGAGTGGAGGTGATCTGGGGTGGGGAGCGGTTCCCCTGTGTGCCCTCCTCCCTGTTACTGCAGGCAGCCCCCCCCCCCACAGCCCCAGCTCACCTCCACTCCACCTCCTCGCCTGAGTGGACTTTTAGGCGGGCACAGATTGGAAGGAGAAACTTAGGAGCGGCGGGCCGTGTTTGCTCAGCAGAGCGGACAGAGTGGAGGTGATCTGCCCCATGGAAGCTAACCCCACCTGGGGAGACCTCCCCCGCGGCAGATAACCCTGCCCCCTCCGCAGCAGCTAACCTCGCCTGGGGAGCCCGCCCCAGCTCACCTCCACTCCACCTCCTCGCCTGAGTGGACTTTTAGGCACCCCAACCACTAGGCGCCCAAGGCGTCCACCTAGTTTGCCTAAATGGTTGCACCGGCCCTGCTCTCTCACCAACAGAAGTTGGTCCAATAAAAGCTATAACCTCCCCTGCCAGATCTCAAAACGTACCTGTAAATGGGGAACAGTCATTAAGCAGGTCTGTTCCCAGTGGAGTCCCACAGAAACGATTCTCGGCCCTACACTATTTAACATTTTCATCAGTGACCTGGAAGGAAACATAAAATCATCACGGATAGAGTTTGCAGATGGCACAAAAACTGGGGAAGTGGGAACTAATGAGGAGGACTGGTCACTAATACAGAGTGACCTGCTTCATTTGGTAAGCTGAGTGCAAGCAAACAAACTGTAGATGTATCTAGGAACAAAGAACGCAGGCCAGACGTACAGACTAGGGAGTCTATTCTGGGAAGCAGCAACTCTCAGAAAGGTCTGGGGGCTGTGGTGGAAAATCAGCTGAACAGGAGCTCCCAATGTGACGCTGTGGTCAAAAGAGCTCACGCAATCCTGGGATGCATGAAAAGGAGAGTCTCAAGTAGGAGCAGAGAGGCTATTTTACCTCTGTGTTTGGCAGTGGTGCGACTGCTGCTGGGATCCTGTGCCCAGTTCCGGTGTTCGCAGGTCAAGAAGGATGTTGATAATTTGAGAGGGGTCAGAGAAGAGCCACAAGAAGGATTAAAGGATTAGAAAACCTGCCTTACAGTGTTAGATTCAGGGAGCTCAATCTGTTCAGCTGAGCAAAGGAAAGGTTAAGGGGTGACTTGATCACAGTCTATAAATGTCTCCGTGGCCAACCAATATTTGATCACGGGCTCTTCAGTCTAGCAGTCGAAGGTCTAACACGATGCAATGGCTGGAAAACGAAGCTAGATACATTCAGACTGGAAGTAGTGTGTAAACATTTAACGGTGAGATTGGAGCAATTTACCAAGGGTCGTCGGCAGGACCGGCGCTAGGGGTTTGAGCGCCCTAGGCACACGGCCATTTCGCCGCCCCACGCGCTGGTCCCCCGGCTCCGCAGTCCTGCCTGCGGACGGTCGTCTGCTCCCACGGCTCCGGTGGAGCTGCCGCAGTCGTGCCTGCGGGAGGTCCACCGCAGCCGCGTGACCAGCCGACTGTCCGCAGGCACGACTGCGGCAGCTCCATCGGAGCCGCAGACCAGCGGACCCTCCGCAGGCACCACTGCAGCAGCTCCACCGGAGCCGCCTGCCGCCCCCTCCGGCAAAATGCCGCTCCCTAATAATGCTGGCACCCTAGGCAATTGCCTAAGCCTCCTAAATGCAAGCGCCGGCCCTGGTCGTCAGAGATTCTCCATCACTGATAATTCTTAAAGCAAGACGGGAGGTTTTTCTGAAAGCTTCTGCTCTAGGAATTCATGTGGGGCTAGTCTGGAGAGCAGGCTGGGCCCTGCATCCTCCCTGTCAGAGCAGACACTCCCCCGGGCCCAGCTGGTCAGGCTGTTCCCGCAGCCCTGAGATTCTGGTTACATTCTGTATTTGCTTTTATTCTTAATTCTCCCTGGGGACTGACTCGGGGGCCAGGATATGGCCTGGGAGTCCCTGTCCTTTCAGAGCTGTGTGAGCTCATGTGCCTGGCCAGACCTTCAGCCCAGACAGCTGACAGGCCAGCAGAAAGGGCTGTCTGGCGTTAGGGGCACAGCCAGGGCCACACCCGCTCAGACGGACGGCAGGCAGCAGCCTCCAACTTGCCAAGCAGGGCCAGAGCTCAGGTGATTCATGGCTGCAGAGTGAGTGGAGGAGGGGGCTGGAGCCCGTGTTCTGGGTGCCGTGTGATGCTGCTGTTAGCCCACCTGCCCAGCAGCTCTTCTCCGCCAGCACCAACCCTGTCTCCTGCTTCTCGCCCAGTATCTGCTGTTCCTCCCGTGTCTCCTCTCCATGCCCACACAGCTCTTGGCAGGTCCTCCCGCCCTGGCATGTACAGCTGCTCTCCTGTGGGGCGACCCCATGGGCAGCCTGCAGGTCCCCTTTTCCCCTTAGCAAGGCCTGGGCTATAAAACCTCCAGGGCTTGGGCCTTCCTGTGTCTCTGTGGTGGGTGGAGATGGGCCCTGTCTGGGCTGGCAGAGGCTGTGCTGACTGGAGGGCTAGTGGAAAGGTGACACCAAAGAGCCCAGGGTGGAAGCTGAGCCAACGAGCAGAGAAAAAGCAGCTGAAGGCTCTGGGCTGGGGGGAGCACCTATAACTCTGGTGACACATTAACATGTGGGAGAAAGGAAGCCTCAGTTAAAGGCTTCGCTTACAATAGACATCCCAGAGCCCCCAGGCAAGGCCAGACCCCACTCCGGCCCTTCGAAGGTACCCCAGCTCCAGTCCCCTGATTACAAGAGGGGGGGAGTCTCCTCCGGTCAGTGGCTCTGGCCTGGACATGTGCAGCCAGGGGTCTGAGCTCTGGCCCGGGTGCTCAGCTACCACTGGCTGGTTGTGTTACATATACCCGGCTCCCTGCTGGCAGCGGGACATTGCCAATGCCCAGGGCGCAGTGCAGAGACTCTGCGATGCCCTGACACCCCTTAGCCTGCCCTGAACAGCGAAGGGAGCATTTCTCTTCCCCCCACACGCCGGAGCAGCAGCTGCTTCCCATTGACGGGACTCTCTTGGGCGACCCTAGGAAGATCAGCCCCCCCCCCCTCCCCTCCAGGGCATCTGTCCTCTTGGTGAGTGCCCAGGATGCTGGGCCTTCAGGGCCCGGCTGCCCCCTGAGGCGTGGGAATCATCATCTCAGGCAAGGCTGGAGGTGTCTGTAAACACACGTCTCTAGTTCAGACGGGTTAATTCAGGATGTCCCAGGGCCTGTACTCTGCAGGGGTCAGACTCCACCACTGCAGGGGCCCCTTCTGGCCTTGGAGGTGATGAATCTCCTGTCACAGAGTGTAGGGGAGTCCGGTCCTGCACCCCTCTTCCTGGGACTCACAGTGACTCTCAGCCAGCCAGTAAAACAGAAGATTTATTGGGACAACAGGAATGCAGGTTACAGCAGAGCTTGGAGGCACAGCCAGGACCCCTCAATCGAGTCCTTCTGGGGGTTCGGGGTCTTTGGATCCCAGCTTAGGATTCCCTGAATTCCAACCACCCAGCCCAAAACAGAAACTGAACTTCCCTTCCTCCAGCCAGCCTATTCCTTTGTCCAGCTTCCTGGGCAAAGGTGCTGAGCCCCTCCCCCCTACCTGGCTCAGGTTACAGGCTTAGGTCCTGTCCCTCACCTAAAGTCACCCCCTGTTCTCCCATCCCCCACACAGACAGTCCCTACTGCATCACATCCCCTCCCCCCGCCTTGCAGGGCAGATGAAAGGGCTGCCAGGCCAGGTTCCCAGCATGCTCCCTGGTAGGCGCAATGCCCAGGGGCTGGGCAGGGCACTGGGCGCATCCCGACCTAGAGCAGGGGGTTCCCCAGGCAAAGCTTCCCAGGCCCAGGCGTCAAGGAACAGGGGCTGCTCTAGCTTAGCAAAGGGCTTGATCTGGGCCCCCGGCCCACCCCAAGGAATCGGTGCGGCACGCGGCTGCTTTGCATGGGGCGACCCGGTGGCTCTGCGGCCCGTCACCATGAGGAATCGGTGCGGCACATGGCTGCTTTGCATGGGGCGACCTGGCGGCTCCGTGGCCTGTCACTCTGAGGAATCAGTGCAGCACGCAGCTGCTTTGCAGGGGGCAACTTGGCAGCTCCACGGCCCGTCACCCCGAGGAATCGGTGCAGCAGTTCTGCAGGGAGAGGGTGTGCCGGTGCTGCCCACGAGAGCCAGCTGAGGTCACTCAATTAGGCTGAACTGCAGACAAAATGGAGCAGACAAACCCCAAAGGCTGGTGGATATTTCAATACTTAGATTTACCAACCAGCACAAAACAGCTTTTACAGCACCTCACTGGTTACTCAGAAGTCCAAACAACACAGTTCCCTTAAAGTGCCCAGCCTCAGGCCTCCATCCAGACACACTCTGGTCATACACTCCCAGGGGTTAATCACCTCCTGAAACCGTCGTTCTCTGTCTCTTCAGTCCACCTGGTCCCTGTCAATCCCCTTTTGTTTTGCTGCTCCCCTGTAACTTACTGCAGGAAGCGCCATTCACGGGTTGCAATAGATTCCACCACTGCCACCAGTTGTCATGGAGTGTGGGGGAGTCCGGTCCTGCACCCCTCTTCCTGGGACTCACAGTGACTCTCATCCAGCCAGTAAAACAGAAGGTTTATTGGACAACAGGAATGCAGGTTACAGCAGAGCTTGGAGGCACAACCAGGACCCCTCAGTCAAGTCCTTCTGGGCGTTCAGGAAGCTTAGTCCCCAGCTTGGGATTCCCTGAATTCCAACCACCCAGCCCAAAACCGAAACTGAACTAACTCCCTCTAGCCGGCCCCTTCCTTTGTCCAGCTTCCTGGGCAAAGGTGCTGACACCCCTGCCCCCCTACCTGGCTCAGGTTACAGGCTTAGGTCCTGTCCCTCACCTAAAGACATCCCCTGCTCTCCCATCCCCCACACAGACAGTCCCTACTGCATCACACCCTCTTTACCCAGGGCTTGCTCTAAAGGACACTTTCCTGAGCAACAACAGGCTCTTTCTGGGTCTTACTTATATCCAGGATGACCTTTGGCCCATCAGGTGGATTCCTACACAATCCCCTTTCAGGCAAACTCATAGACTCACTAGATAAAAGTTTAGAGGTTCTCTCCTTCCCTCTGCAACTTTCCTCATAGTCACTGGCAACCTGCACGTTGTCAGGCTCAACACACACAAGTTTAGGAATCATTTCCTCCTTGTGGCAAGTTTCCACGCTGCCAGTAGGTAACACAATTAACTCACCTTTCTGCTCTCCTTGTGCCCTGGCCAGGGTATCACCCTGCTCAGACAGAGCTGCTACACCCTTTTCCAACCACACATCAGCAACTGGCAAACTACAAGCACCAGAATTGTCTGGTCTCTGGGATTTTGCTACGACACTAATTGGACGCCACCTAGTCACAGTGCCATTCTCCCCAGCAGACACAAGCTTAGGACTATTCCTTTCCTGGGCTTTAGTTGAATTCAGAACCAACTCTGAGACAACTGCACTATTCTCAACCATCACAGGCTGAGAGGCACCTTCTGTCTGCTCCACAGACATAGAAGAGCTGGAGACACATTCTCCTTCACCACGCTACAGCCAATTCTTATTAACTAAGCTAAAATTTATTAGAAAAGAAAAGAGAGTTGGTTAAAAGATCAATATACAGACAGACTTGAATTCAATTCTTGAGATTTACAGCGCTGCAACTTACTCACCGTCCACACTTGCAAGGCACATACAGCGCTGCATCTCCCTGGCTGCAGCGCTGGCTGTACTCCTGCTCTGCCTCGGGTAAACGAGTTGCAGCGCTAGTGATGGCAGCGATGCTACCGCAGTGTGGCCACCAAACAGTGCTGTAATTGACCTCGAGGTATCGGAGGTATCCAGAATGCCTGTTCAGCCACTATGTACTGTTTTGTTGTGAACTCCGGCTCCAGAGCTGCTTATTGTGATGGAGTAGGGGCTGTCTGTGGGGGATGGAGAGCAGGGATTCTTTAGGTGAGGGACAGGTATCTTTAAGCCTGTAACCTGAGCCCCAGGCAGGGGGGAGGGGGGAGGGGTGTGTAGCACCTTGCCCAGGAGCTGACAAAGGACTCGTTGCGGCGGAGGAGGTCGCAGGTCGTTTGGGTTTGGGAGCCGGCGGGCGGAATTACGGGTAGCCTAGCTTAGGATCGAAGCCATCCTGAAAGCTCCAAGAAGGACTGGTGGAGAGTCTGACAATGTGCCCAAGCTGTGGACTGTAACCTGTGTCCTGTTGTCCAATAAACCGTCTGTTTACTGGTTGGGATAAAAGTCACTGTGGGGTCGACGGAAGAGGGGTCAGGGCCGGACTGCCCACACTCCATGACAACTGCGTGGCGAGCGGCTGGAGAGATACTGCACCCCGGTGGACAGCGCTTCTGCAGTAAGTGACTGGGAGCAGTTTTAAAAGAGGGGTGGTTAACCCCTGGAGTGAACCGTGGTGCTCAGTGAGAAGGACTTTTGCGTAACGGGGGATATGCAACGAGCGGCCAGGGCAGAGAGTCTGCAGCTCGACCGCTGGGCAAGAGAGGTGGTGACCCGAAGGCATGATGCACTAGGGTTCCCTGCAACCGGTGGTCGTGAGTGCCAGCAGGAAGAGTGACGTCAGCGGCGCAAGGATGTACTGGTGGAGTTGTGCAAGCAGAGGGGCGCGCACAGGGAGACTGACCAGGACCAGCTATTGACCAGCTAGAGCAGGGAGACCACATGAATGAACAGAGCCTGTCTTGAGGAAGCAGCTGGCAGATGCAGCGCAGGCACCAGTGGTCTGTCCACCCCGGGACGTGGGTCAGCTGGCGGATGAGGCTCCAAGACCCCCCCTCCTAGGCTCAGGGGACAGGGGCGGCGGAGGAGCCAGCCTAAGTACTGAGGGCGACCGTGAGCCCCCCGGCAGCAGGGGATCCTGGAGCGAAGCTCGAGCCTCCAGGCAGGGATCTCCCGGCGTACCGCCTCGACATCCCGCGGCTGGAATATGAAAGAGGGCTGAGATTGGGAAGGAGCTCGAGCTTAAAGAGCAGAGCTGTGAGAGAAGGTGAACCAGCGTAAACATGAGAGAACCAGCGTAACATGGAGCTGGAGGAAGAGGAGAACACGCGTAAACATGAGCGGGAGGAGAGTAAGAACCAGCAAAACATGAGGAGACCGCGCGCCAGCGTGAGCGGAGGAGAATGGAGCAAACAGCGTAAACCGAGCTGGGCTGGCCCGTGAGGAGCCGTGAGCCCCGGCTGCGGTGCGTCGGGGGCCCACCAGCCTCACACCGCTTGATAAGCTGCTTGCTGCCCGAGCGCCTAGGGGGGAGACATCGATACCTTCCTGCCGGCCTTTGAGGCCTGCGGCTGCCAGGGGTTGGCCTGCGCCAGGTATCCTTTCTCCCCCCTTTACTGGACTCCCCCGCACGCTGGGCGAGTTGTGACGTTATTGATATCCAATTGGCCCCATCTGACCATGGGTTGCCCCCACGGTTCTGTGTGCCCCACCATCCTATGTCAAAGGGGGTCTCTAGTGTCTCAAGCCACCGAGTGCTCGGTGTTCCTGGTTAGCATTCTGCTGTCTTGCTATGTCTGTCTCTTTCTGTCAGTTGCCGTTATGCGATTTGGCCTGTGTATGCGTGTTTTCCAAACTTGTTTCGTGTGTTCCTGACAGTCTCCGACGTGGTGTCCAGCTCTGCTTGCTGCCTTGGCGCCCTTTCAAGCACCATCCCACTCCCATTGACCCATCGCAGAGAGGCGGTCCGCCTGTGCCTCACTGGCAGTGAGCAGACCCACGGCCTGTGCCTGCCAACTCCATTTTGCCTGCCGACTTTCCACGTAGCCGACAAGGCAGTGTTCTTCCCCTGGCCCGTCTTTCGGCGCAGGCCTCCTCCTCCTTTGTCTGCCTCCTGCTTCCCTTACCTCTGCAGGGCACTTGCATGCAGCTCGAAGCTCTCCACCCAAGGGCACTCGACGCCTCCCAGCGGGGCATGTCCTCCGACGAGCTTGCTTTGACCTGCGAGTTCTTCATCCAATGCTCCAGCCGCTGCCCTTGCCCTCCGTCGTACTGTTTGCCCTATAGCTTGACATTACTCTCAATCTCTATCTGTTTACTTTCCATAATCAGCCTTTCAGTTTTCGATTCTCGGCCAGTTGGCCCACGCTGATTGTGGGGTCGATCTGAGGGGGAATTCAACTGGGTCTGGGCTTGGTCCTTTGGCATCGGAGCAGCCTTTTCTTCCGCTGGGTGTTGGTCCTACCTTCGCGCCCGGCACGTGTGGCCTGTGGGTGATCTGGGAGCTGGAGTGGTCCTAGGCATTGCTTGTGTGCACTTGCGCGTTCACCGAGGCGTGTGCCACTGAGTCTGTTGTCTGGCTGGTTTGGTTTGCCTCTGAGGTGGAACAAACCCCCGAGCCTTGGGCTGGCACTCCTGTTTGAGCCGGGATTGGTCGCGTTGGCACTCTCGCTGGTCCCGCCCGACCCCTCGTCCACCGAGGTGTCGCGCCGCGAGGGCCGCAGGCGGGGCCTCGACGATGTCCACGGCCCCTGCTTCCGGCAGTTGGGCTGGACCTGGCGATGTTCGGCCAGAAGGTCAGGGTCCGCCATCCAACCGTGCAGGTCACTCCCTACCTGGAATCCAGGGCGCCAGGGGTTAGCCGCGCCCAGTGGCCAGCTGGGCGCCACTCCCAGAGGCACTTGCCTGGCCTATTCATCATGGATCACCTGTTGAGGTCACCTGTCTGCACCTGGGGCTGTGTTGAGGACCAGAAGCCGGAGAACCCGCAGCACGCAGGCCAACTTGCCGACATTGTTGGACAGTTGGGCAGGGATGGCAGGGAGGAGTCCGAACGGAGCAGGCCTGCTCAACGCAGAGAGAAGAGTCATCATGGGACGCCAGCGGGGCCTATGGAGAACCCCCCAAAGGGGGAACATCCAGCTCAGGTCCTCCGACCCACTCAAGGGGACCCACGAGACATGGGCTGCTATCACTGTGCAACGAGCCACATACGGGCCAGTGCCCCAAGCTAAGGATCAGACAAGCAGACCCCAAACCCGCAGAGGGTGACTGGGTAAAAACACAATTGAAAGAGGGGCTACATTCCCGGGAAAGGGGGGCGGCAACAACCACCTGGAAGGAGGGAGGAGGTCCCTTATGGGGGGTCAGCTCCTCTGGGGGGCTGATGCCCATGCTCCGAGTTTTTGGTTTACCGGGTGGGGGCGGGGCTGCCGCTCCCCGGAAAGCAGTGCTGTGCCCTGAGGTAGATGGAGGGAGTCATGGGTATGGGACACGGGCGGCAGAGGTTGATCGCTTGTCCGGCCCCGGTGGTGGCCTAAGATTTGGATGGTGCCCGGACACC
>NC_133769.1:10215723-10224442 GCF_003597395.2 Chelonoidis abingdonii
GAGGTAATTAACTCTTTCTGGCCCTGTCACCTTTCAATGAGATATTATATCACACTCATAACGTCATAGAGGGGTGTTAAAGGGCCAGCGCGTAGCCCCCATGGGCGCAGGATGCTCTGCACAGCTCCCTGTTCATTGCGCGCCCTGCAGCACTCAGCCCCGTCCCCTGGTGGGAGCAGGCAGGGCAAGTGGTGGGAACTGGGCACCCCTCGAGGAGGCGGGCAGAGGGGGGTCCAGGGTCTGCGCACCCACGTGAATCGACACAGGATCGAGGCCTTCAGTGGGCGGCCCGGCTAACGGGGGTGCGCAGTACAGACTGTGGCCGCTAGATGGCGCTGCCCCACAGGCTACTGGCTGAGCCGGTCAATTCCCGGCGCTGGGGACTCCGGCTGGGGGTGCCCCGGAGCCGCTCACAGGGGCCTGGGCTGGGCTGGAGGCTGAACCCCCGCAGGTCCGGGTGGGCCCTCGGCTTCCCTTGCAGGCCCAGGGATGGAAGGGTCTGGAGAGCAGGCTCTGCTCCCTGCTCACCCCAGCCCATGCTCCTGTGAGCCCCCAGCCCCCTTCCCGCCCCTGCTTCAGCCTTTCCCCTCGCAAGCCCCCAGCCCCCCACGAGACCCCATCCCTCTGCTTCAGCCCACGCCCCCAGGAGCCCCCAGACCCCCTGCTTCAGCCCTGCTCCTGTGAGCCCCCAGTGTCCCATGAGCCCCCTGCAAATCCCCAACCCCTACTTCATAAGAACATAAGAACGGCCAGACTGGGTCAGACCTAGGATCCATCCAGCGCAGTGTCCTGTCTGCCGACAGTAGTCAGTGCCAGGTGCCCCAGAGGGAATGAACGGAACAGGGAATCATCAACTGATCAATCCCCTGTCACCCGTTCCCAGCTTCTGGCAAACAGAGGCTCTGGACACCATCCCTGCCCATCCTGGCTAATAGCCATTGATGGAACTGTCCTCCATGGACTTATCTAGTTCTTTTTGAACCCTGTTATAGTCTTGGCCTTCACAACATCCTCTGGCAAGGAGTTCCACAGGTTGACTGTGTGTTGTGTGAAGAAATACTTCCTTTTGTTTGTTTTAAACCTGCTGCCTGTTCGTTTCACATGGTGGTACCTAGTTCTTGTGTGAGGAGAAGGAGTAAATAACACTTCCTTATCTACTTTCTCCAAACCTGTCATGATTTTATAGACCTCGATCATATCCCCCTTGGTTGTATCTTTTCCAAGCTGAAAAGTCCCAGTCTCATTAATCTCTCCTCCTACAGAAGCGCTTCTATCTCCCTAATCATTTTGTTGCCCTTTTCTGAACCTTTTCCAATTCCAATATATCTTTTCTGAGATGGGGCGACCACATCTGCATGCAGTATTCAAGGTGTGGGCGTACCATGGATTTATACAGAGGCAACATGATATTTTCTGTCCTAGACCCCACTGTGAGATCCAAGCCCCCTGAAACTCCAGATTCAGCCCACGTCCTCCATGAACCTCCTGCCCCCCATGAGGCCCCAGTCCCCCTGCTCAGCCTGTGCCCCTGCAAGACCTCAGCCACCTCCAATACCCCAGTGACCCTCAATTCAGCCAATGTCCCCCAAGACCCCAGTACCTATGAGACCCAATCCCCCACTTTAGCCCATGCCACCCATGAGCCCCCCATCCCCTGCTTCAGGCAGTGCCCCATGAGACTCCAGCCCCCCTTATTCAACCTGTGCCCCCCTAAGCCCCCAGTGCCCTGTGTGACCACAGCCCCCCTGCCTCAACCTGGGCCC
Organism: Chelonoidis abingdonii; assembly: GCF_003597395.2. NCBI lineage: Eukaryota > Metazoa > Chordata > Testudines > Testudinidae > Chelonoidis > Chelonoidis abingdonii. The sequence continues at coordinate 10,217,487 of NC_133769.1, forward strand.
CCCTGGGCCCCAGCCATCCACATGACTCCAGCCCCCCACCTCAGCCTGTGCCCCCCATGAGCCGCTGTCCAGGACCCGGTGCCACCCACACTGCCCTGCTCATGCGTAATTGGCCGGGACAGATGTAACCATTCCGTGGGTGATCCATGGGCCAGACTGGAGGGGCTGCATCTCCCCAGAGCAGGGCTGGCTTTGCAGGGCTAGCAGCAGCACCCAGTGGGAACACATCTGCCAAGGCAGAGGGGAGGCTTCTGCAGTCACTTTTCAGAGTCATCTGCAAACAGCCACAGCACAGGGGAAGCCGGCTGGTTCCTGGCGTGTTTTGGGCTTGCTGGGGTGTCACGGAGTCCCCGGGCGATGCTCTGGAACAGCTCCCCACAAAGCCAGTCAGGACTTTGGGAGCCTCCTCTCCCTTGGAGCAGACTTGTTCAGGGCAAGAAGCTCACACGTCTTCACCTCCTGGGTCTCTCCTTGGAGCATTCAGCATCCTCTGCGCCTCCGTGGGCTTCCCACAGCGAGCCCACCCAGGCGGGATCCTGGGGAAGCCACAGGGTTCTGCACCCCCACTTTGCAGTCAGACGTGACTCTCAGCCAGCAAAACAGAGGTTTATTCGATGACAGGAACAGAGTCTAAAACAGAGCTTGTAGATACAGCGAACCAGACCCCTCGCCGGTCCATTCTGGGGGCAGTGAGCCAGACCCCTAGGTCTGCACTTCACTCCTTGTCCCCAGCCAGCTCCAGACTAACCCCTCCAGCCCCTCCTCTCTGGCTTCAGCTCCTTTCCAGGGCCAGGAGGTCACCTGATCCCTTTGTCTCCAACACCTTTCAGTTGGCACCTTTGCAGAGGGGGCCAGGGCCATCAGTTGCTAGGAGACAGAGGCAGGCATTTAGGTGGCACGGCCCCTTCCTCTGTAGCCACACACCCCTTATCCCTACCACCTTACGTAAGAACTGCCTAGGGACACTGAGGCACCAACACAGTATTCAGAGCAAACATTAAGAACAGTCCCAGTTCGTCACATCTCTCCCCTTCGAGACCGAATTGAGGCAGGTCACTCCAGCCAGTGACCTGGGGAAGTTCGAACCCACCAACGTTCCCATGGATGCCCCAGCATCTCTCCCATTCCTTGGTGTGAGTTACACCAGGACAGTCCCAGTTCACGCCCTCCTTAGGTCGAGTGTGCTTGGATGGCACTCGCAGGCCGCATGTGGGAAGGTTTATGCGGCCTGTACCCCTTTTGCCACCCCAATACCTGGGGTTCAAACTGGGACAGGGTCTTCTCCCAGCAACTCTGGGCTGCAAGATTCGGGCTCTCTTGGTTAAGAGCCCCCATCTTGGCCTTGGCCAGCTCTGGGCTTGGGCAGCCGCTCCCCACCTTGTGGCCCAGACACAACACCTCTGCCATCCCCACCTTATTACTTTCCAGCTTTTACGTCAGTCCCACCTCCTTGAGGCAGCCCAGCCCCCTCTTCACCCTGGGACACACAACCTGTTCCTCCAGGTCTGGCTAAAAGATGCACATGTTTATCAGTGTCTGCCAGGCCAAGTTCTCCATCCCCTCTGCTTGTCTAGAATCTCCCCAGGCCTAGGCATGGGGTCGGATCGGACACTGTGATGGCTTTAAGCTTCTGATAGGTCCCCACAAACCCAGAATCCATCTGTCTCCCTTGGGGATCAGCCCACGGGTGAGGCCATGGGCTGTAAAACGGCTGGATCCCATCTAAAGCCAGCTAGGTCCTTGACCTCTCTCTCCAGGATCTGGGTTGCTTCCCAGTGACTCTGAATGGGGAACACCTGATGGGAGATTGCCTCCCACCTCAGGAACGCAGATCCCCAGGGGTCTTCCCTTCTCCTCCCAAATCCTCCGCCTTTCAGGTCCATTGGGTCCCTCACTCTCCTTCCCATCCAGGCAGTCTTCGAGAGGGAAGAACCCTGTGGATTTTGGGCACCACCAAGCTGCCTCCGGCAATTCCTCCAGTTCTACTGCCCCTTGGGGGCCTATTCCGGGACAGGAATCCTTCTCCTCGCAGGAACTCTGTCCTGCAGGCCTTCCCCAAGGGGGTTTGCAGCGCTTTGGCCAGCAAGTCTCCTCAGCCTTCTCCCAATGGAGGGCATCTCCCTGCAGCTACGGTCTGGGGATTCCAGCTGCTGGGGCAGGGGTGGGACCTGCTCCCTCTCGCTGGCTGGGCTGGGTCACAGCCGCCCCTGAGCCCCTGTCCCCTTGTAGCTCCCTCCCTGCTGTGTGTATCACTTCCCAGCAGCACGGTCTGGACCAGGCAAACCTGGTGCAGCCGACCTGCCCTGCCTGGGTGTCCCCCCACTCAGCTGGGGTCTCAGGCTCCCCCACTGTGCTCAGCGCGTGCCCTGGTCTGTCCCGGTTGGGGCAGACAGCCGAGCTCCTTGCTGCTCTGCGTTCTCAGCCATCAGAGCCACCATAAGACCCCCTCTCCGGTGTGCAGTGCGGGTGGCGGGACATCTCTCCCTCCCCCTCAGCCCCCTGGGGGCTGGTTACAGGTAAGGCAGGTATCGCTGAGCCCAGGCAGCCCCTCCCCCACTGCCAAGCCAGGTCAATTGCATTTTTCACTGACCATTTCCTCATCCAGCCCAATTGGTTCCCCTGGATTCATTAATCAAACCCTCGGCACGTTACAGGGAGTTAGGGCTCGGCTTCCTGTCCCCAAGGGGAGACAGTCACCCCACAAGCAGGGCCTCCCAGCCTGATATCTCTGGAGAACCCAACTGCACCAGCCAAGCCCGACCCCTCCTGCGTCTGGCACAGGGATCCGGGCCAGTTAGGCAGGGCAAGGGCTTCACCCAGGACCTTCACCCAGTCCCACAGCTCCCTCAGCAATCTGCCGCTGCACCACCACAGTTCCTCTGTCCCAGGGCCTCGCCCTTGCAGGCGTGTTTCCCCACTGAACCCCTGGGCAACCCCCTATGTCTCTCCCTCGCTCCACCATCCACCAGTCCTGCATGCTGTTTGCTGGCTTCTCCTGCAGCTTTCCATAGCATCTGCTCTCTCATCATTGGGCCTCTTATCGCTCTCTTGGGCTCTGCTCCAACTCCCATCCGTCTCTTTGATCCCTCTGATGGGGAACCCAATCGTGAAGATTCCTTGTCTGGTGGGACCAGACTCTCAGGAGTGCCTGGCTGCTGCTCCAGCTGCATCCCAGATCTCTTGTAGCCCCATCTGGTCCAGGAATCTGCTCCTCAGAGCGGTCTCCTCCGGTCCGACAACTGCACGATGTAACTGATGCCTTGGTGAAACTTCCCCATGCGTAACTTCCTCTCTTGTGCACAAGGATCACAATGTCCTTCTTTAAGGAGTGATATAGGCCATCACTTCAACCGTTTCCAAGTGGCTCTGGACTCCACGTAGCCTGTGTGCTCTTGCTCCCCCATGGTTTCCAGGAAGAACCCCTCCTGGTGTGCCATGCCCTTCCTCGTGATCACCACGATCTTTGCCAGGGTCGAGCTGCAGACTCCTCTTGCCCCTGGGACTGCTCCATGCAATCCCCAGGGGAAACCCTGCTACTGCAAAATCCTTCTCTCTCCCCAGGGTCGAGCGCAAAGCTCCTTCCGCCCTTGAGACTGCTCACTGCAGTCCTCAGGGGGACCCTGTTACATCAACAGTCCTTCTCGCTGTCCACACACTCCAGAGGTTAACTGCCCCCTGAAACCGTCCCTCTCTGCAGCTTTCAGCACACGCTTGGTCCTCATTATCCCTCCTTTGTTTTACTGCTCCCCTCACCTTACTTGCAAAGGAAGCGCCATCTCACGGGAGTGCAGTATATCCCACCTCTGCCACGCAGTTGTCACGGAGTCACCGGGCGATGCTCTGGAACTGCCCCCACTAAAGCCAGTCAGGACTTTGGGGGAGCCTCCTCTCCTTGGAGCAGACTTGTTCAGGCAAGAAGCTCACACACGGCTTCACCTCCTGGGTCTCTCCTTGGAGCATTCAGCACTCCTCTGCCCCTCCGTGCGCTTCCCACAGCGAGCCCACCTCCGGCGGTCCTGGGGAAGCACACGGGTTCTGCACCCCACTTTGCAGTCAGACGTGACTCTCAGCCAGCAAAAACAGAGAATTATTCGATGACAGGAACAGAGGTCTAAAACAGAGCTTGTAGATACGCGAAGTCGGAGACCCCTTGGCCGGGTCCATTCTGGGGGCAGTGGAGCCATGACCCCTAGGTCTGCCCTTCACTCCTAGTCCCCCAGGCAGCTCCAAGACTAACCCCCTCCAGCCCCTCCTCTCTGCTCAGCTCCTTCCCAGTCGCCAGGAGGTCGTACCTGATCCTTTGTCTCCACACCTTCAGTTGGACCTTTGCAGGGAGGGGCCCCAGGCCATCAGGTTGCTAGGAGATCAGAGTGCCCAGGCATTGTAGGTGCACTGGGCCCTTTGCTCGCAGGCAATAAGCAATCACACACCCTTATCCCACCACCTAGATACTTAAGAACTGCATAGGGGACACTGAGGCACCAACACAGTGTTCAGAGCAAACATTAAGAACAGTCCCAGTTCGTCACATGGGGTGGGGACTGTGACATGCCAGGTACACTCCAGAGCAATGACTGGCTGTGTCACCGCTAGTCTGTAACCTGGGGTGTCCTTTACAATGCCTTGTGCCGTAGTCTCCACACTGGACTGCTCACAAACAGCATCCAGCGCGTAAGTCACTCCCAGTCCTGTCTCTGTGTGTGCTTCAGCCAGTCAGCCACCCCTTGGCTCTCACCAGCCTGGGTTACACTGCAGGGTGACCCCAACACCCACCTTGTCTTCGATTTCCCCTCAGAAATGTACGTCCTCTCCTGCCCGCCCTCTCCTGGACAATACAAGTTTATATGAAGTTTGCTGTTGCTTTAATAGATATAACATGCACACAGCTGGCCCCCCCAAACGGAGTTTCCCAGACAATTCAGTTTAAAGATGCTGGATTAGCTAAAACAATAACACACGTTTATTAACTGCAAAGAGAGATTTTAGGTGAGAACAAGTCATGAGGCATAAAAGTCAGAAATGGTTCTAGGAAAAAGAAAGATAAAGTGCAACTAGTGCCTAACGTAACCCACTAGGTTACACTGAGAGCAAAGCTTTCCCCCCACATGCCCCCTGCAGTCTCACCGACCAACCTTCTTAGGTCAGGACTCCTTCTCCCAGCGTTCAACCAATGCTTCCTTTGTCCCCGCAGTGAATCATGGTGGGAGGGAAGAGAACGGAGGGGTGTCTTGGGGTCTTTGTCCCTCCTTTTACAGTGTCACTCCCCCTCTGGGAAAACATTTCCAGCTGAGATTCAGAAGACAGAGAGTCTACAGGGAAGGATGCTCCCTGCTGCCTCTTCCTCACCTGTAGGCACTTCTTTTGTGTCCCTTCCTGCTTGATGCCTCTGGTTTTGGATTAACAGCAAATTAAGCAGAGCACACATTCCTTGTTAGAGCCAGACCTTTTTGCCAGCTTCTGCTGTGGTTTGGGACATGTGTTAATGATGAATGACATTATATAGGGAAACCTTTTAACTTCCCAGTCAATGTCGTCACTCACGTTTTGTGAGGTGAATACTGACCAGTAAATGAGGCGGTTTCAGATGAGCCTTCACAAGACATGCCTTGGGCAAACAGCACGATGATGGCGTGCCAGGTGTGGACCGGGGGGGTGCTGTCACATGGGTGCACTGGCACATCAGGACTGTATCAGGAAGCTCAGTCTGCCCCTGCCCCAGGGCAAGTTGTTCTGCACTGAGAAAAAATCCACTCTCCGTTTCACAGCATTTCAGCCCAAATTCTTGGGGTATGTGGTGCAGCTTTGCCGCGGTTCGTCTCTCAGCGGGGCTGTGGGGTATCTCACCTCCTCGCTCTAGTCCGCCGGCCGTCGGCTCTGCGGTCAGAGGGGGAATAACGCAGACTTGGTTAGGGGTCAGGCCCTTGGAGCGGGGCCTGAGTCAATAGTCAAATGGCGGCCCAGGCCCAAGGTCAGGGCAGGGCAGCAAACAAACAGCCAGAGACTCAGGCCTTTAAGCAGGGGCCGAGTCAGTAGTTACATAACAGAAGGTCCTAGCCTCTCCAGGCCAGGGAAAGGGGGGGAGTCTACCCCCCAAGAAGTGGGTGGCAGGGGGGACGCAGGCCCTCCCACTCCACTGCATCCCAGCCCGGGGCCCTAGCAGCTGCAAAAACTCGCTGTTGTCAGTGGGGATCCAGGCCGCAACACACTGATATAGGTTCAGGAAGTGCTGCATCCAGACTGGGGTCGGCTGCCCCCAAGCTACTTCCGCACTCGCTCTTGTAGGGTACCTGGGTGGTGCAAGTGTCCTTGGCTGTCTCAAACAGCATCAACTCATCAGGGTATGCAGTGAAGGGCAGGCTCGGCTCCTCCTCGGGGTAGTGAGCACGGGGCAGGCTCAGCTCCTCCTCGGGGTAGCGAGCGCGGGGCAGGCTCGACCAGTACTCCTCGGGGTAGCGAGTGCTGGGCAGGCTCGGCTCCTCCTCGGGGTAGTGAGTGCGAGGCAGGCTCGGCTAGTCCTCCTCGGGATAGCGAGCGTAGGGCAGGCTCAGCTCCCCCTCGGGGTAGCAAGCACGAGGCAGGCTCGGCTCCTCCTCGGGGTAGCGAGCGTGGGGCAGGCTCAGCCAGTCCTCCTCGGGGTAGCGAGCGCGGGGCAGGCTCAGCTCCTCCTCGGGGTAGCGAGCGCGGGGCAGGCTCGGCAAGTACTCCTCGGGGTAGCGAGCGCTGGGCAGGCTCGGCTCCTCCTCGGGGTAGCGAACGCCGGGCAGGCTCAGCTCCTCCTCGGGGTAGTGAGTGCGAGGCAGGCTCGGCTAGTCCTCCTCGGGATAGCGAGCGTGGGGCAGGCTCGGCTCCCCCTCGGGGTAGCGAGCACGAGGCAGGCTCGGCTCCTCCTCGGGGTAACGAGCGCGGGGCAGGCTTGGCCAGTCCTCTTCCGGGTAGCGAGCGCGGGGCAGGCTCGG
>NC_133769.1:10224542-10229907 GCF_003597395.2 Chelonoidis abingdonii
CACCTGTCCCTCACCTACAGACATCCCCTGCTTTCCCGTTCCCCACACAGACAGTCCCTACTCCTTCCCGTTCCCCACACAGACAGTCCCTACTCCTTCACGTTCCCCACACAGACAGTCCCTACTCCTTCACAGGCTGTCTGCAGCCTGCTGCTGTCTCCCAAGAGGGAGCTCGGTCGCGGACGTCTGGCCTCTGCAGCGGCTGGTTCTCCACCGAGCTCTGAGGCGAGCTTTTATACTTCCAGATCTGCACCGTGACCTCTGAGCGCCGGTCACAGGACCCAGGGGCTCTGCCCACGTTGGTGTTAGGGGAGGTTCGTCCCTCAGCGGGGCTGGGGGGGATCCCACCGCTTTGCTACAGGGTGTCTCAGGATTTTGCCCCCAAATTCTCCTTTATTAGGAATTTGCACTAAGTGCCCCCCCAGGTCATGCTGGGATGGAAGCTGGGGTTGAGGAGCTGGTCTGGGGCCACAGTTGCATTCACAGGTCCAGGCCAATATTCACCAGCCATGTCTCTGGGGCCAGCACTCCGCTGCCTTGCGCTGCACATGGCATGTACCGGGGGCAATACCTTGGCTCACTCGTATCTGCAGTGCCCCATGCAGATGACCGAGGGGAGCACATGCCAGGGCAGGTGTGCAGCATAGACACCTCTCTTGGGTTTGGATGGGCAGTTGTCGTTTGTCCAGCCCCGTTGCTGCGCATGGCCGTGTCCAGACAAATAGAAACCTAGGGATGGGGCCCAATCCTGGGGTGGCACAGTGCCCTGAAGTGCCATAGTAGCCCCAGGTTGGGCCCAGGATGAGGGGGAACTGCGAGGCTGGGGGTGCAAGATAGCCAGTGTGCTGCATGCACAGTTCTGCTGTGGGGCCCTTGTTTTCAGTACCTGCTCTCTGGATTTGGCTGAATTCTGGCAGCCCGGGGGGCAGCAGCCACTTTGCTCCGGGGTTTCTCAACCCGCAGGGCAGTGAGACGCACAGGCCCTGCACCTTTCTGGGCTTCTCTGCATTCATGCGCTCATTTCCCTAACTTAAAATCATCTTGGGCTGAGAGGAGGGGCTGTGGTGCTGGCTGTGGGGGGAGGGAGCGGGGGGCAGTGGGTGTGGTGCTGTGTGGGAGCGGGAGGGCAGGGAGAGGGATGGGCACAAGGACCTGGCGCTTCTGGCCAGTGGCTTCCAATGACTTTGTGAGTAACTTCCAGGATCTCTCTGAGTTAATATGAGCAAAGTCCAGTGAGGGGGCAGGGGCTGGAGGGGGTCAATGCTGGGGGGCGGGGACTGGACCAGTATTAGCACCTGGGACAGCTCACCCTGCTGGGATCCAGCATGGGGAGCTCGGATGCAGGAAGGGGTGAGATCTGGTGCCAGGGCCAGGCTGCAGAGGGGTGCAGGATAGAGGGTCCTTCATGCCAGCTGTGCCTATTTGATCGTTCTCCTCAGCACCCATGGGGGTGTGGGATGAGGCTGGGGCGTGCAGGGGTTGGGGGACGTCCAGGAGAGCTGGTTACGTAATTCCCATAAGCGTCTCTGGCCTGCATGTGGCTTCTGAGCCCGGATTGCTCACTAAGAGGCTTGGGCCCACAGCCCGCGGGTGTTTGTGTGTTTGTGTCTAATCCCCACCCCGCAGGGAGCGTCGCCAAGGCAGCTGCACCAGCCCCGGGGAGCTCCCTACCCAGCCAGCCCCATGCACAGGCTGCCTGTTACCAGGCTGCAGGGAAACTGGGGACTTGGGTTCCCAGATCAACAGGCCCCGTGCATGTGCCAAGCTGCGAAGCAGCAGCACCTCCAGAGCCGGGCACCAACTCGGGCAATGAATGTTGCTCGGGCAGCGCGGAGGAGGAGGTGTTCAGCCATCAGTGCAAGAGAAGGAGACAGGGAAACCTAGAGCTGCCACCTCTGAAGTACAACACCCCCTCCCCCTGCAGACATCCAGGGTGATCCTGGGCCCATCACACTGGCCAGCTGGCCAGGGCACTGCACACCTGGCAGATTTCCCAGGCCAGCTACCTCAGCAAAGGGGTGACCCTGGGCAAGGCTGTGTAGGTGGCTGCCCTAGGTACAGCTTCCCTCCCCTGCACCCCCTGCAACCTCAGCACAGAATGGTCCCAGAATGTTCTGGACCAGTTGTTCCCAGATCTAGGCCAGTCCACGTTGATGACCAGCCCGCGTTCTAGAGCAGAGAGCAGTCTAGAGCAGAACACCTGGCCTTACCCGGGCGGATGGGCAGTGATGGGACCCTGTGGCCCCAGTCATGTCAGTGCTCCAGCTGGGCAGTTCCAGACCCCATCTCACCCCAGCAGCAGCCCGAGCTGGGGGGAGCAGCACAGGGCACCGGCTGGCACAGCCCCGGGCTCCACCTTGCTGGAGGCTTCCATTGCCCAGAGAGGCTGCGAACAGCTGCTCCGGGTGAGCTGCTCCAGGGGGGCACATCCAAGGCCGAGTGCCCCGATGCCACGTGCCTGGGTCTAAGTTACTGCTTCAGCCCTTTACCACCATCCCCGTCCCCCTGCACTGAGCTCCCCAGCCTGTGGGCAAGCGCAGACACTGGGCCGAGTGCCCGGCCAGGCAGCCAGGGGCCCCTCTGCCCCCAGCCTGGGGGGCTCTGGGAGCAGGATCCTGTCTGGCTGCTGCCAGCGCTGCCTCCCAACCCCGCCCTGGCAGCTGGAGCGGTGAGAAGGCTGCGGGGGCGGCAGGGCCGGGACCGGGCGGGAGGGCAGTTCTGGAGATAGTGGTGCTTGTTTGCACATTGCTGGCATTCCTACTGCCCCGGTCTCAGCCGCAGCTGCTCAGGGCAGCTCCCCCTGCAGAAGGCTGAGCAGGGGCCAGCTCAGCCTGGGGGCTTTGGGAGCACAGGCCGAGGAGTTTCATGCACAGTGTTTGCTCTGCAGGTCGTTCAGCCCTTTCTAGGCAGGAGGGTCTCAGCGAGCCGGGCTCTGTGGGCTCCAGGCGGGATCACCACCCAGGGACCCTGCTCCTCCGGCCTGGGCGTCACTGCACGATGGGAGCGACTTGGGACGCAGGGGTAAGCGAGACGATGCCGAGCAGGAGTCCGCGCTGAGCGAAGCCAAGGACGAGGCATAGCCAGCACCACACTGCCTGGGCCTGGTCACGCCCTGCGACCTGCAGGATTTAACACTGTGGGTTTATGTGAGCCCTGAGTCACTTCTCCTCCAGAGACTAACAGCCTACAACTGCTATCAGCTCCTGGTGTTCTTCCAGTGACCGTGGGCAGTGCTGCAGGTCTTGGGTTCAAAGCCTGCTAATGCCCTGGGCATCCTGGTGGCATGGACTGCACCCTCAGCAAGTTCACAGATGACGCTAAACTGGGGGGAGTGGTAGTTACGCTGGAGGGTAGGGACAGGATATAGAGGGACCTAGACAAATTGGAGGATTGGGCCAAAAGAAACCTGATGCAGTTCAACAAGGACAAGTGCAGAGTCCTGCACTTAGGGCGGAAGAATCCCATGCGCTGCTGCAGATTAGGGATCGAGTGGCTGAGCAGCAGTTCTGCAAAAAAGCACCTGGGGGTTACAGTGGACGAGAAGCTGGATATGAGTCAGCAGTGTGCCCTTGTTGCCAAGAAGGCCAACGGCATATTGGGCGGCATTAGTAGGGGCATTGCCAGCAGATTGAGGGAAGTGATTATTCCCCTCTGCTCGGCACTGGTGAAGCCACACCTGGAGTATTGTGTCCAGTTTTGGTCCCCCCACAGAAGGGATGTGGACAAATTGTGGAGAATCCAGCAGAGGGCAACAAAAATGATCAGGGGTCTGGGGCACATGACTTATGAGGAGAGGCTGAGGGAACTGGGATTGTTTAGCCTGCAGAAGAGAATGAGGGGGGATTTGATAGCTGCTTTCAACTACCTGAAAGGGGGTTCCAAAGAGGATGGAGCTTGGCTGTCCTCAGTGGTGGCAGATGACAGAACAAGGAGTAATGGTCTCAAGTTGCAGTGGGGGAAGTTTAGGTTGGATATTAGGAAAAACTTTTTCATTAGGAGGGTGGTGAAGCACTGGAATGGGTTTCCTAGTGAGGTGGTGGAATCTCCTTCCTTAGATGTTTTTAAGGTCAGGCTTGACAAAGCCCTGGCTGGGATGATTTAGTTGGGGTTGGTCGTGCTTTGAGCAGGGGGTTGGACTAGATATCTCCTGAGGTCCTGTCCAACCCTGATGTTCTCTGATTCTAATGCATTCTTAATTGTTTTAAAGCAAAAAGTTTTCTGGAAAGGGCTTTTTCCTCGTTATTTGAACATTTCCCTGCAGTCCACGGAGGGCAGGGACTGGCCTGTTCGCAGGGCAGGGCCCCAAATGTTGAACTCCAGGTCAGAGGAGAGAGCCCAGCCATGGTCACATGTGGGACCCACCACTGCCTGCCCCAAGGAATAAGGTGCCTGGGACCACGAAGAGATGGGCAGATGAGATCATGGGGAGAAATCTGAATGATTGACAAGGCTGTGTTGGCAGTGATGGGACCTTGGAAATACCAGTGAGAGGGGCATGGGCAGAGATGGGGGGTGAGACCCTGACTGGGCTAGCAGAGGGCTGTGGGTCAGGACTGAGGGGCAGCAGCAGTGCTGTGCATGGCAGGAAGGCCGGACCCTGTGGGGAGATGGGTTCCAGGGCATGGCTTGGGGCCTTTGGCAGACCTGGGCAGCAGAACCTGCCCATCACTCGGCTTTTCATGAGCAACAAACCCCCTTCTTTTAAGTGATCTGCACCCCGGTCCATGCGAAGCAGGGGGCCCTTCCTTCCCCAACGCTGTGTCTGGACCAGGCCAGGCGGCTAGTTACGTGCCAGGCCGCGCTGCTGTGATACGAGGAATGCAGGACAGTTCTCTGATCTCCATGGCCAGCTGCTCCACAGGGAGCTCTTGCCCAGGGCTGTGGCGCCCAGAGGGGGGAGCCCGAACTACTCTCAGGCCCCCCCCAGCCCAGAATCCCTCGGTGCCCGAGGGGCCCCCCTGGCAGCAGACGCAGTGTGTATTCGCCCAGCGCTTGCCAGCCAGGGCCCGTCCGTACGTGCTGGGCCCTTGTGAGCCCCGCGGCAGGCCAAGGCCTGGCCATTCTCCCACCCTCGGCGTCCCTCCCGTCAGCGAGCGGGTCCCACAGGCTGCCCCGAGCCACAACCCACGGACGCACTTTGCTCACGCACCTGCAAATACACATCCGCAATACACCACACACCCAGCACGCAGCACACCCCGCAGGGGCACCAGGAAACACAACCCCCACCTTCCATCCCCCTCAACAGACACCTGTCACACAACACGCACAACATACCCCACCCCCTCAACACACACCTACCACGTAACACGCACAACATACCCCCACCCCCACCTACCACCCCGCTCAACACACACCTACCACG
>NC_133769.1:10231144-10245909 GCF_003597395.2 Chelonoidis abingdonii
CACACACAACATACCCCCACCCCTACCTATGCCCCCAACACACACCTACCACGCAACACATACAACATACCCCCACCCCCTCAACACACACCTACCACACAACACACACAGGTGGGGTCTCTGGGCCAGGCCACTGGCTCAAGCTGGGGTCTCTGGGCTGGTGGCTGAGGCGGGGTCTCTGGGCCAGGCCAGTGGCTCAGGCTGGGGTCTCTGGGCTGGTGGCTCGGGGGGGGTCTCTGGGCTGGTAGCTCAGGCTGGTCTCTGGGCAGGTGGCTCACATGGGGTCTCTGGGCCAGGCCGGTGGCTAAGGCTGGAGTCTTTGAGTCAGTGGCTCAGGCTGGTCTCTGGGCCAGTGGCTCAGGCTGGTCTCTGGCCAGGTGGCTCACCTGAGGTCTCTGGGCTGGTGGTTCGGGGGGGGTGGTCTCTGGGCTGGGCAGGTGGCTCAGGAGGGGTCTCTGGGCCGGTGGCTCGGGGTGGGGAGGGGTCTCTGGGCCAGGCCGGTGGCTCAGGCTGGTCTCTGGGTTGGTGGCTCAGGCAGGGTCTCTGGGCCGGTGGCTCAGGCTGGGGTCTCTGGGCCGGTGGCTCAGGCTGGTGGCTCACATGGGTCTCTGGGCTGATGGCTCGGGCGAGGGGGTCTCTGGGCCGGGCAGGTGGCTCAGGTGGGGTCTCTGGGCCGGTGGCTCAGGCTGGTCTCTGGGCAGGTGGCTCACATGGGTCTCTGGGTTGGTGGCTCGGGCGAGGGGGTCTCTGGGCCGGGCAGGTGGCTCAGGCAGGGTCTCTGGGCCGGTGGCTCAGGCTGGTGGCTCACATGGGTCTCTGGGCTGGTGGCTCGGGGAGGGGAGTCTCTGGGCCGGGCAGGTGGCTCAGGCTGGGGTCTCTGGGATAGGATTTGGTTTCCGGAAGAGGTTAAACAGTAACTTGCCAGGGCCGATGTTGTTGTTGACCATCCCAGCAGGATTAGCTCAAGGATCCCAAACAACAGCCTATCTCGGCAGCAATGTAAACTGTGACCTTGGGCTGAGCCAGCGGCTGGGCAGGGAGGGACTCTCTGAATCCCAGAGCCTGGGGCAGAGACCGCCAGAGCCGCCTGCACTACGGACAGAACTAACTCAGGGTCTGGCCACTCGTGCCCACTGTCACGGAGTGTGTGGGGGGGTTCCAGCCCTGCACCCCTCTTCCTGGAACCCACAGTGACTCTCAGCCAGCCAGTAAAACAGAAGGTTTATTGGACAACAGGAACGCAGGTTACAGCAGAGCTTTTTGGCACAGTCAGGACCCCTCAATTGAGTCCTTCTGGGAGTTCAAGGTGCTTGGATCCCCTCCACCTGTAGCCTGAAATTCGCCCCCCAAGCCCACCCACTGCCTGCCCTCCTCCCGCGCCGATTCCCTTGTAAGCTACTGGGCAGGTGAACCTCCCTGCTGGCTCAGGTTCCAGGCTTCACAAGATCCTGTCTCTCCTAGCCATCCCTGCTCTCCCCAATCCTCACACCAACGCCTAACTTACCATCACCTATCCCCTTCGGCACTGCACTGCGCGGAGTCCACTATAACATGCCGATGCTTGGGACAGTTTCGGGGCCCTTCCGGCAAACGGCGTACCGCTATCAACGGTGTGGAGCCTTCCCTTCCATGGCACCACGTCTGGCCAAAACATAGTCCTGCAGGACGAGGTCCACCTCAAGGTTTGAGGCGTTGGATCTTTCATCTGGTGCAGCCAGTCAGGACGAAGGTAGGTCGGATGTACAGGTGAAGTTGCCAAAAAGAAGATACATGGCTTCGCTTATTAAAGGACCCACATGGCAGAGCCATCTCTCCATGGCGGTAGTTTTGCTCGGATGCCGCTTCTTGCTCGGGTAGAATCGGGGGTGTTCTCCCTTTTCATTCTGCATTAACATCGCCACTAAGTACGTGTCTGAGGGAATCGTTGAACACATAAAAGGCTTTGTCAAAAATCTGTGTTCGCCAGAACTCGGGGCACTGACCAGCGCTCCTTCAGCGCCGGAAAGCACTACTGGACTCGTCGGTCCAGACACTTGTCCTGGCTTCTTCTTTGCAGTTAAGTGATGGGCCGGCTTCATGTGCTAAATGGGGCAGGAACATTCGATTCAGGGAGTACCAACCAAGATTGGAAAGCGCCATCCCATAAGGCATGACTGCTTTTTGGTTTGGGGAGAGGCCAGCTCATGATCACTCCCCCTTGGCTGGTTTCGGCTTACGGAGCGTCCACCCGATGCACCCAGGTGATACTCAGCATAACTTGGCAATTCTCAGCTTTACGGTTAACCCAAGCTCCGGAGGGGTACACAGGATTGTTGGTAGCCTGGGACATGTAGGTCCCAGGTCCTGTGGCTGAAGACCGCAGATTCGTCAATATGGCAGGCAAAACCTCACATCGAACCTCAGTACTGATTCACCAGGCGAGAAGTGGCCGAGCGTCACCCTTGAGGAAATGGGCAGGTTCAGAAACTCGTAGAGGCCCAGAGGGAGTATAGAGGCTGATTTCAGCCTAGCATCTGGTCCAGCGCACTGCCGTAGACCCTTGGTAAGATCCATCGTGGTGAGGTACAAAGAGTGCTCCAGCTTGTCTGGAGCTCGGTCGGCCTGGGCATGGGGTATAGCATACAGAACGGTGATGGCCAATTGGAAGCTTTCGATGTACCAGCGGAATTGCTCCTTCTTGGACAGCACACTGGCGAGGCCCAAGGGCCGAACATGGCGGGATACCCCAACAGCCAGCATTCCTGACTTCTCTTTCTGGTCTATAGGAGTTTAACAGTGAACCCGAAAAGGGGAGCAGTTATAGGGGATGTGCCGGTCTCCACACTGTGAACAGATCAAATTAGTGTGTGAGGTGTTGGAAACCGCGGTCGGATATGATGCAGACACCCTGATCTAGCGATGCTGGGCGGGTCAGCTGTCCCAGAGAGGGGGGAATCGCTCCGGGAACCAGTTTTGTCCGCAGGGAATAGAATCACTAAGGGTATCTCGCCCTCAGTGTCACACACGGCCACACACATTCCAGCCTGTCTAGGTATGGGTTCATCATGTTCACTGTACATACCCGGTGATGATGCCGAGTTTTGACAGCTCACCAATAGTTTCTTTCAGTGTGCTTGATAACTTGAAGTTGGCTCCAGGGGATGAGTGTGTTTTTCCTCACTGGATGGAGAACCATCCTGATCGGTGGCAAAGGCACGGCCAAGCGTGCGGCTCATCCAACTTCTGCTGTTTTGGGCTCAGGCGATTCTCTGGGCCAGCATGAGCTGGCAGTTTCCAGGAAGGTAGACTACTCTACATGATATACCTCGGGAGTGGCTTCCTCCATTATATCTCATCAGGGCACGGGGCCCTTACCGTCATAAACAGTTCGAAGGCGGCAAACCCGAGTAGACCCCTTTTTTGGGGTATCTCGTACGCGAACATCAGGTGAGGTAAGTTTATGTCCCAATCCTGCGGTGCTGGTTCATAAATGTTTTTTAGCATCATCTTCAGCGTCATATGAAACTTTCCACAGCCGTTGAGCTGGCAGGTGATACGAAGAGCCAATTTGTGCTGACCCACATTTCTGCCATAGGACGGAGCAGGGTGAAATGACGTTGTGGAACCTGATCCGTTAGACCTCTTGGAGGAACCCCCCGGCTGAAAATTAGTCAGCAGCGGATATGCACTGTGTTGCTATGTGATAGAGGACAAGGCACGCGCTCGGGGTAGGAGTGCAAAATCCACACACAGGTGTATTATCTTCCATGACGAGGGATATCTTGCTGAGAGGTCAACTATTCCATGGCCACCTCTGAAAGGTTTCTTACTATGATGGTAAAGGCTAAGGCCGCTTTCCTTGTCGGGCTTCCCCCTCTGCGCAGGGGTCACAGGATTGGCGTCACTGTCGGACATGGGGTAAGACCAGGCAGTAAAATTCTGTAGCAAGCTCTGCTGGTCGCGGATTCCCGATGTGGCCTGCGAGAGGATGTCATGGGCCAGGTACCGGCGCTTGTGCGAACTCTCTGGGGAACCACAGCTGCTCTGCTCCCATGACTTACTATCCTGGGGAGCCATTGCTCGAGTACAACAGGAACCCCTTCACCCAGGAACGTCTCCTTGAAACAGTCTCCTCAGGGTCTGCTTTCCGCACTAGAGGTCAGCGGGTGCTGGGGCTTCGCAAGGAGGGATTTCTTGCACTCAGCGGAACTCAGCAGCTGGGAAAGGGAATGGGGACGGGTTCTATTTTGCTGTGCTGGGTCTGAGGCCGCGCTCTCTGAGCGATAGCCCTGGGCATTCCCGCACCCAGGTTAAGGTCTGCCTCGGGCCGATACCTTCCCGTTGTCGGGGTGCAGTGGCCTTTGCGAATCTGACTACGAGTCACGAAAAGGGCATCTGAGTGGTACATCAGGATCCTCTCAAGGCCCTCCATTAACAACCATCTGTGGGCAAATGTGTATGTCACCAAGTCTTGGGGACTCTTGCCTCACCACTTCAGATGTACTCTTAACGGCACTTGAACGGGGTCTCCACGCATCCAGGGTCAGGTAGGTGTCGGGCACCATCCGACTGAGCCCTGGGCCGGGCAACGCGTCACACTTCACCGTGTCCCAGTACCAACAGTGTACTCCTCATCTACCTCCAGGGACAGGCACAATTTCGGAGGGGCAGCCCGAGTCCACGGTAACCAAACCGGAGCATGGAGCATTAGCCCCCAAGGAGCTGACTGGGGACTCCCCCTCCTTCCTCAGGTGGTTGTTGCAGCCGCCTTTCTGGGGAATGTACCCTCTCCGAATGGGTTTTTTTACCCAGTACCTCTGCGGTGGTTAGCTGGTCTGTCCCTGAGCTTGGGGATGGGCCCGTATTGTGCCTCGTTGGCCACATTGATAGCAGCTCACTGATACTCGTGGGTCCTGGAATGGGTCGGAGGGACCTGACATGGATGTTCCCTTTTGGGGGAGTTCTCCATAGGCCCCTGGGAGGCTCCTGATGACTTCTCTCTGCGCTGAGAGGCAGGCTGCTGCTTACGAGACCTTCCCTGCCATCTGCCCGACTGTCCACAAATTGGTCGGCCCTGGCTGCGTGCTGGGGTTTCCGGCATTTCTGGTCCTCACGCCAGCCTCAGTCGGACGGGACTGCTCATAAGGTGGCTCCAGTATGAACAGGTAGCAGGTCCTTCTTTGTTTGGGCCCAGCTGTTCATGTTGGCGGGCATACCTCGCGCCGGTTGACCAGTTGTAGGTATGTGACTCAACGGGTTTTACGCTGGCTCGGAAATTTTTCCGGTGACATACAGGAAGTAGCCAAACTAACGCGAGCAGGGCTGTTTGAAGCAGCTTTGTCCCGCCTCCACCCTTTCATCGGCTGTACACTCCACGGCTGTGGAGATCAGTAAGGGGTGAAATGAGATCTGTCTGCAGGGTAATCCTGTACAGTTTGTCAGGCATTGCACAAGACCGTCAGGAAGGTATCTATGTCTCACCTCCTTTACCGGGGACAGCAAGTGCTTTAAAAGCTGCTTTGTGGCTTTGGTCCCCTCACTACGCAGCGGGCATCCCGGCTCTCAGTGGGCCAAGCAGCTCAGTTTCGCTGGTTTCTACCTTCTCTCCAGCTATGTTTACGTGGTTTTCCTTCTCCTCACGCTCATGTTTAGATGTTTTCGCTTCATCTTCCGCATCTTGCTCTTTCACTCGAGCTCCTTCCAGTAATTCCCTTTCATATTCCCACCGAACGGATGCGAGCTTCGCCGGGAGGATCCTGCTGGGGGGATGAGCTTCGCTGGCAGGGATCCTGCTGAGGGAAGAGGTCGGATGCCTCGGTATTCCGCTGGGCTCTCGCTTCCTAGGGCTAAGGAAGGGGGGGTCCGGAAGCCTCAGCCGCGGTGACCACTCCGAGCGGGAAAGACCATGGTGTGTGCTACACTCTTTGAGAGTTAGGCGAGTGACCACACCAGGATAGTTATCAAGCTCCTATTGGTGATCACACCTCACCGGCAGCCGGGGCCCACTCTCTCAGCTGCACCTATGATTCCGCTGGTTCTCCTTCTCATTTTACGTGTTACGCTTCTGTTTCTGCGTGTTTCGCCTTCTCCAGTTATTATGCCTCTCGACCTCCCATCGTCAGCTCTACCATTCCAGCCGGCACGGAGCCCAACAGATGCACGGGGCAGTGCTGGGGGTGAGCCGCGCACTTCGCTGCAGGATTCGACTGGAGGCGGAGAGTCATGGTGCCCCGCCTCGGGCGGTGGCTCCTCCCGCGCGCCTTCTGCACCCTAAGGCCTAAGAGGTTGGATGGGCCTTTCCGTCCGCTGACACCAACTCAAGCGACAATGTGACAAGACAGCTTGGTGCCCCTTGTGCTGGGGCATCTGCCAGGCCTGCTTTCCCTACAGAGACAGGGCTCCGTTCATTCATCGTGGTCTCCCTCCTCCAGCTGGGCAATCAGCTGGTCCTGGTCAGCTCCCCCTGTGCCGACACCCCTGTGCTTGCAAAGCTCCAGGAGGTCCGCTTCGCGCGCTTGGCGTAACATGCTTCCTGCTGGCCACTCACAGGTCGGGGTGCTCGCCGCTCCCCACGGTTTCCAGGGGGACCCCTAGTGCACCAGCCCTTCTTGAGGTCACCACCTCTCTGCCAGGGTCGAGCTGCAGACTCCTCCGCCCCTGGGACCGCTCGCTGCAATCCCCCGGGGGACCCTGTTACTGCAAAGTCCTTCTCACTGGGCACACACTCCCCAGGGGTTAACCCCCCCTTTGTTTTACTGCTCCCCAGTCACTTACTGCAGGAAGCGCTGTCCACGGGGTGCAGTATCTCCCGCCGCTGCCACCAGTTGTGACGGAGTGTGGGGGGGTTCCGGTCCTGCACCCCTCTTCCTGGACCCCACGGTGACTCTTAGCCAGCCAATAAAACAGAAGGTTTATTGGACAACAGGAACGCAGGTTACAGCAGAGCTTGCAGGCACAGTCAGGACTCCTCCATACAGTCCTCCTGGGCTTTCAGGGTGCTTGGATCCTAGCTAGGATACCCTGAATTCCGCCCACATAGCCCCAAAACCCAAACTGACCTGCCCCTCCTCCCGCCGGCCGGGTCCTTTTGTCCTGCTCCCTGGGCACAGGTGCTGACCCCTCTCCCCCCTGCCTGGCTCAGGTTACAGGCTTAAAGATCCTGTCCCTCACCTAAAGACATCCCCTGCTCTCCCATCCCCCACACAGACAGCCCCTACTCCATCACACCCGCAATGCCCAGTCCTGACTCCTGGCCTGACTCCCACCGGTGAACTAGGCCCCTCCACCCTTAGTCCCGCCCTCCAGTTCAAATTGGATGCAGGAACCTTCTTCACTTCCTGTCCTAAAGTGGCTGTAGCGCTGCTGAGCCTCAGCCAGTGCCCCCAGTCTGCCCAGCAGCTGCACTTCAGGGGCAGGCGCAGATTTCCGCAGTCTCACCCCTGCCCCTGGGCCAGTGTGTGCCACTTGACTTTGCTGACTCCAGCTCCTACCCTGATCCTAGTCTGTGCAGACCCGCTGGGGCCGAGACCAGGCCCCCAGAGAGCCCTATCGCAGTGAAGCGGTGGGACTATGGGACACTGCAGTTCAGTTCTGTTGGGGGGCACTTGGCTGATGGCCCCAGGAGACAGAGCTGAACCGAGGACGGTTCCATCTTTGCTGTTGGGCTGATTCCTCATGGCAATAATGGCAGCAAAGGCACTGGCAGAGCAGCTGCCCCGGGAGATGTGGGTAAGGGCAAAGCCATGAGCCCCGCCCATCCACAGCCCCAGAACGGCACATGCTGGAGCCACCGCCTGGGAGCCTCCCCCGACACACTTCACCAGCCGTTCACTTGTCAGCCCACCAGGGTGGGAGCTGCATGTCTGTGCCAGGGGTGGCACAACGGGGCCTGGGCTGCAGGGGCACTTGGCCACTACGGCACCTTAGCCAATAATCAGTGCGGTACATGGCGCTCGCCTGCTACCCGAGAAACTAGCCAGTGATTTAGTGCTGGCAAAGCACCGACATGTCCTCCTTGGACCCAGTACCAAGCAGAGTGGCAGGGCCAGGTGTCTGGAGTGCAGTATTCGAGATGGGAGTTATGGGCCCGACCAGCTGGGGATGTCTGCCTGTCTGCCTGTCTGCGTGTCGGAACAAATCGCTCTGGCCTATTATTGTTCAGAGACCTCACCGAGGATCTGGGCCCCTTCGTGCCGCATGCTGCCAGGAGAGACAGGCTGTGCCCAAAGAGCTTCTGATGTAAATGGACAAAGGGTGGGAGGCCCGGAGAGGGGCAGGGACTTGGCCAAGGCCACCCAGCAGGGCAGGGCCAGGAATCCTGCGTCCCCTCCCAGTGTCCTCCCGGTTGGGCCATGCTGCTCTCTAGCTAGCGTGTCCTGTTTGCTCCTGTGCCCTCCGTCATCACAGCATCTCCCGCAACGAGCAACATCGTCGCCCATCCATTCTGCAGGCGGGGCACCACACCCCAGCTCCTCACTGGAGTGAATCAGGGCCACCAGGGGCCCGGTTTGGGCTGGGGGGTAGCAGGGCAGGGCTCTGCAAACACCCTTCCTCATTGCTCAGAGGGCGGAGCTCCATGTGCACTTCAGCAGGAGGACCTCGCGGGTGGGTAGAGGCAATGGAATTGGTACGTTTGACGGAGTCAAAACATGTCACCAGAGGGCAGCTGCCACTTCCTGCTCTTGGCAGGCTCAGGGGCGGCACAGAAATCCAGTTGGTTCTGAATGAATGGGAGTGCATCTCCTCCAGGGAGGAGTGTGGAGGGCAGTTATGCCACGTGTGCTCTCACCCCAAGGGGATTAGCTCTGGGAAAGGCCTGGCCCACTGAGTGGTGCAGGCCGCAGGGGCTGAGTGTCAGGACTCCTAGTTCTATTCCCAGCTCTGGGAGGGGAGTGGGGTCTAGTGGTTAGAGCAGGGGGCTGGGGGACAGGACTCCTGCATTCCAGTCCCATCTCTGGAAGGGCTGCGGGATCTAGGCGTTTGAGAAGTGGACAGAGGGTGTAAGGAATCCTGAGTTCTATCCCCAGCTCTCATTGACTTGCAGTGTGATTTTGGGCAAATCACATAACCTCTCTGTGCCTCAGTTTCCCCATATTTAAAACGGAGCTAGGCTGTGTGGGGCATCAGACTGCGACAGTTGAGTTCTATTCCTGGTTCTGACACTGGCCTGCTGGGAGAGACCTTAGCCCGGTCACTTGCCATGCCCGTGACTCAGTTTCCCTCGCTGTCAGTGCAGGGTGAGAGCATGGATCCCCTGAGTGCTCCGAGGGGAACAGGTTCTATAGGTGCCAGTGTAACCCGCCGCCCAAGCCGGAGCTCCATCGGCGGGCAAGGCAGCAGGCTCTTGTGCTCCAGTGGGGCAGCCCCCTGTGCTCGGCCTGAGTCTCTGCCGCGCTGCTGGGGCAGGACCTCCGAGGATTTCACGGGGATCTCCTGGGAAATAGACGGGGAGTTCTGAGGGTCTTTCAAATGCGTGAACTCGCCTCTGCCAAGCGTCCACACTCTCCCCATCCGGCCCGTCTGCAGCCCCGTCCCCCGCTTTGCCCAGTGCTGGGGCTCAGCCTTCGCTTCTCTGCCTCCGGCTCCCAGTCCCCATGCGCCGCTCTCCCGGGCTCAGCCCGGCCCAGCCCGCCCGACCTGGGTGTGCAAAGCGGGGAGGGAGGAGGTGGAGATGGTGGAGTGTAAATCCCCTGGCTCCACGCGCCCTGGACACTCCCAGCTGCTTCCCGGACCTGCCGAGCAGCCGCTGCGGGGTGAAGGAGCTGCCGGGCCGGGCCGGGCCGGGCCATGTGAGCCGCTGGGGCCCGGGGCTGTCCCCGCACTGTAGTGGGGGCTGATCGCCGCCCTGTGCCTGGGGACTGAGGACTTGGCACCAGCCCAGACACCCCTCCTCCCCCCGGCAGGAGCGCCCGGGACGCGGAGCCCGGAGCCTGCTGCTTCCCAGGACCTTGCGCCCTGCCCGATCCCTGCGCGCCCCTACTCGGTTCCCGTGCGACCCTCCCCGCCAGGCTCCTGCCCGGTGCCCGACCTCTACGGCCCGTGCCCGCTTGCCCTGCTGTCGGGTGCCCAGTCCCCGCCTGAGCGCTCCCGGGGCCATGGAGGGGCATCAGCCGCAGCCCGGGAGCCCGTTCCCCGGCTGGGAACCCCAGCACTACGATTACCGGCTGATCGTGGGGGACCTGCGGGAGCCTGCGCTGCCCGGGCAGCGGCTGCGGCGCCCGGGGACCATGAACGGCTGCGTCCCGCTGCATGCGGGACACGAGACGGCGGCACAGAGGTACAGCGCCCGCCTGCTGCAGGCCGGCTACGAGCCGGAGAGGTGAGGGGAGCCGGGCTCGGGGACGGCGGGGAGGGCCGGGCGGTGCAGACCGGGGCAGGAGCAGAGGCGCTCGAGGCTCTGTCCAGGGAGTCTGGGGAGGAGGGTTGGGAGAGGTCCTTGCAGTGGGGAGGGGCAGGGCGACCCTGCACTGCAGCGGGGAGCTCCGTCTCCCCTCTTAAAGTCAGAGGTCAAGTTTCCCGGAGAGGGGCAGGATTTCTGCTCAGCCCTGTCCCCCAGGTGGCGGAGATCCCGTGGGGGGTGCAATCTGAAGCAAGGAGGGGGCAGCTTGGGTCTGAGACAAGAGCAGCTGTGCCCCGGAGGGGGGAAGGGGAGCAGTGTCAGCTTGTGCCTGTCCTGGGAAGAGCAGCCTGGCTCTGGGTGGGGGAACCTCCTGCTGGGGCCCCCCTGCCCTCTGGTGCCCGCTTGGCCAGGCTGGGGGAGCAGCCGTGGTTTGCTCCTGAGAAGGAGATTCTGTGCCCCAGGGTACATGATCACTGCCAGGGAAGATTTAACTGTCCCAGCCCACCATCCCTGCAGTGACACTGGGGTCTCACTGAGAGACACTCCCTCTAGTCCCCCCCCTGAAATGGGCCTTCACGCGTACCCCAGTATGAGCTGCTAGCTGCCCCGATGGCTTGTAACCCAAAGGGCCCTTTCCTGGCCCAGGGGCCCAGCACACCTGGTTGCAGCTGAGGCAAGAGGCAGACCCTGGGGGCTGACTCCTCAGGACTCCAGTAGGGCTGGTCAGACCGTTTTGAGATGGGGTTGTGGGTCGGGCTGGTAAAAGTAACGGCGCAGGTTTGCCATGGTGTTGGATTTACTCCCACTGCACGTTCTGATGAGGACATTCGTTCCTGGCAAAATCAGTGTAGCCCTCATTGGGTCTGGGTTCCCGAATGGCGAACTGGTCAGTCTCGACAAGGAATTGTAAATGGGGAATTGTCCTGTGCAGTGTTTTCAGTGGTGTCTAGTGTGACCAGACAGCAAGTGTGAAAAATCGGGATGGGGGTGGGGGGTAATAGGAGCCTATATAAGAAAAAGACTGAAAAATCAGGATGGTCCCTATAAAATCGGGACATCTGGTCACCCTAGTGGGGTCCCACAGGGGCCTGTTCTCAGCCCAGTGCTAGTCAATATTGCAGCCATGTGGGAAAGCAAAGGAAGTCAGTGTGGGGAAAGTTGGCAGCTGGCACAGAGGCGATTGGAGCAGTGAACAGGGATGGAGAGGTCAGTTCCACAGAGCACTCGGACTCATTTGAACAATGCGCCTTTAATCCCTTTAAAGGTAATTTACGGTCCTACATCAAGGACCCATGGACACAGGTCAGGTTGTCAGGCGGGGGCTGTCGTATGGAGGGCAGTAACTGACAAGGACTCGAGCCCTGATTTTTAAAGGTGCCTGTGCCTTGCTGTGCTCCACATTGAAATGCCAACTGGATTTAGGAGCCCAATCTCATTTTCAAATGGGATTTAGGAGCCAAAATCCCATTGACAGTCAAAGCGATTAGGCTCCAAAGTGCCTAAGCCCCTTTTACAAATGAGATGTATGTTCCTAAATCAGTTAGGCACAGCAAGGCCCAAATACCTCTACAAGCCTGGGGCCTTTGAGATTCTGGTGGGAGCCAAGTGCCACAGAAGCACAGACCCGGTGCTGGCACTCAGCTCTGGACTAGTCCCCGGGAGGAGCTGATGCCACGTGAGCTTGAGTTTGCCGGGGTGTGTGGTGGCTGAGACAGCACACATGAGCAACAACTAGCAAGTGAGGGTTCCCTGCGCAGACAGCACCCCTGGGTACCATGTCCAGTTCTGGTGGCCGCTCCTCCAAAGGGAAGTTGGCCAGTTGGACAGGGTTCAGAACGCTCCAAGAACAATTCAAGGTCTGGAAAACCTGCTTCCCAGAGAGACAGCTCAATCTGTTTAGCTTAACAAAGAGAAGGTTAAGAGGTGGCTTGATCGCACTCTATAAGTACCTACAGGAGGAAGGGATTTCTGTTGGCAAGGGCTGTAATCTAGCCCAGGCGGAACAAGCCGCAGTGGCTGGCAGGGGAGAGAGACGTGTCCAGGGAGAAATAAGGTACATGCTTGTAACAAGAGCAACATCCCTCAGGTCATTAACCAATGGGCCAGACTGCAACGGGGCAGGTGGATTCAGGCGTTTCTTTTGAACAGGCACCTGGTGGGTGCGAGGTGGGACTCACAGGGGGGGTTCTCTGGTGATGCAGGAGGTCAGATGGGAACAGTCCCTCCTCGCTTTGGACAGAGGAGCTGGGGCCGCAAGATCTTTTATTGCGCCAACTTCTGCTGGCGAGAGAGACAAGTTTCCAAGCCCCCCAGAGCTCTTCTGCAGCCTTCACATCCGTCCCTTGCAGCAGAGAAGCCACCTCTGGCTCCAGCCTCAGTTTGTCCAGACAGGGCCCAGCCAGGCTTGTCCCTGGTCACTAGAGTTCTGTTAAACGTTCTGAGCACTGGCGTTCCTGGCCCGTCCGCTGAGGATGCCCCGGGCTGGACCCAGCCCTGTGAGGAAGGTTTTCCTAGGTTAGGTGTGAATGTTCCTTTTCCTAACCCGACTGCAGCTCGTCTCCCAGGTCCCACCCTATACGATTCCTCGTCATCCTTACTGGGCCCACCCACGTTAGCTGTCACTTGGCTGAGTGAGCTGATGTGAACACTTCATACCTCCCCACAGTCAGTGCCTGCAGCCTACGGGGCCCTTCTGCTGCCTTTCCCCCTGCTGTAGTTACCTGGGGCTGAGCCCAGGGGTGCTGGCTCTCCCCAGGCTGACAGCGTCACTTGTGCCTGAGCCCAGCTGCTGAAACGTGGCCCAGGGCGAATTTGACCCTCTGTGACAGGAGAGTTTTACACATTTTGCAGGGGACACAGGCCCCGTCTTCCTGGTGCCGTTCCCTGAGCAACGCAGGGAGGGACACAGTCGTCCTGCCCCATGAGCTCTGGGCATGGGGCACAGTCACCCCCGGGCTCTGGGGATGGGGCGTGGTCCTCCTACTCCATCCATGGGGCTCTGGGGGTGGGGCGTGGCCCCCAGGCTCTGGAAATGGGATATGGTTCCCCAGGCTTTGGGGATGGGGCATGGCACCCCTACTCCATCCATGGGGCTGTAGGGGTGGGGTGTGGCCTTCAGACTCTGGAGATGAGGCACAGTCCCTTTCATTCCATTCACCAGCTCTGAGGCTGGGGCACAGCCCCCCTCCACCCCGCCTCACTCCCCAGCTCTGGGGCTGGACATGCCCCCCTCCACCCCATGCATGTGGTCCAGAGTCACCTGGCTCAGCATTTGCTGCTCTGTCCCATGACAGGGGTGATCTGATTGGCTGCTCACTCTTACACCTGCCTCTTCCGACCCCCAGCTAACCCTCCGCCTGGCCCCACCTGAGGGGTTGTTGTGCTCAGTCCTTGCCCAGGCGATGCTCCCGCTGCCGGCCTGGGACTGGCCTGCGATTCTGGGCCCGATCTCTCCTGCCTGGCACCTCGGGCAGGACCCGCACCCCCTCGGCCTGGCCGCGCCTGGGGGGTTGTTGTGCTCAGTCCTCGCCCAAGCGATGCTCCCGCTGCCGGCCTGGGACTGGCTTGCGATTCTGGGCCCGATCTCTCCTGCCTGGCACCTCAGGCAGGACCCGCTCCCCCTCGGCCTGGCCGTGCTGGTGCGAAGGGCAGTGCACGGCAGGGATCGGCCCGCTGTGGGGTGGGGGTGGGGGTGGGGGTGTTCTTCAGGCTGCAGCTCCCTGGTGTTTCGTGCCCAGATCAGGCCTGTCCTGGGGTCTCTGTCCTTGGCCCACTCTGAGCTGGGTATTTCCTCTGGGTCCCCTCCCTGGCCCCCAGGCTGCTGTGCCAGGCCCTGGCCCTGCTAAGCTGTAACCGCCCTGAGGCCTGCGGGACTGGCTCAGTGCTGCTCCATTGACGTCAGCGTGGCTGTGCTATGCACGTGCCTGCGTCCCCGCAGGATCTGGGCCCCAAGGGCTCCCCGCTGCAGTGCCAGCACTAGGCCGGCTCCCGCAAAGGCTTTATTCTCTACCAGGCACTTCTGGAGAGCAGCTTTCAAATGACACTGCAGGGAAGTGGGCTGTGGGATGTTTCTTCATCTCACAAAACAGCGCGGTTGGCAGACCCTGCTCAGTGGAGGCAGGGGGCTGGGGGTCAGGAGTGAGGAGCAGTGGGAGAGCTGGGTTTGTGGGGAGCCTAGGCTTGGGATAGCAGGGGTTTACTGGGACTGGGGGGCACCGGGGAGAGAGTCCAGGGCTGGAATAGCAAGGGATGGATGGAGGCATTGGCAGAGCTGGGGGTTCTGGAGGACGGGAATCGCCAGGGGACCTGTGGGGCAGGCTGTGATGGAGTAGGGACTGTCTGTGTGGGGAACGGGAAAGCAGGGGATGTCTGTAGGTGAGGGACAGGTAGTCAGGTTGTAATGTGAGCCGGCAGGGGGGAGGGGGAGCTGCTGGGCGGGGGAGAAGGA